>NC_088358.1:13222500-13350000 GCF_036884655.1 Musa acuminata AAA Group | reverse complement strand
GATTTATAGAATATCATTAAAAATAATTTTTAAAAGTCTTCTCAACCAATGAATGAATAAAATAATTTGGAGAAGAAGACTTTTTCTTTGAATGTTAAAGTGATGAATGCTTTGTTTTGTGCATTAGATAAAAATGAATTTAATTGAGTTTCTATTTACTGCATATAAAATTTGGCATACTCTTGAAATTACACATGAAGGCACAAGTAGAGTTAAAGATTCTAAGATAAATCTTTTGATGCATGATTTTGAATTATTTCGAATAAAGCCAAGCGAAACCATTGTTAACATGCATACCCATTTTACGGATGTCGTCAATGGTTTAAAAGCTCTTGGCAAATGTTTTTAAAATTTTAAACTTATTAATAAAGTTTTACGTTCACTTTTTAAAAATTGGGATTCGAAAGTAACTATAATACAAGAGGCAAATAACCCAAATAACTTTTCGTTTGAAGAACTTATTAAGTCTTCGATGACCTATGAAATGATATGTATAGAACATGATGAACTTGAGAATAACCTTCCAAAGAACAGGAAGGATTTGAAACCTAGAACAAATGAAGACCAATCGGGAAAAAGCTCAAGTGATGATGACTTTGAACTCCTCATAAGTAAATTTAAAAGGTTCATAAAGCAAGAATAAAAAAATAAAAATGAACTTAAAAATGACAAAACAACTTGCTATGAATGCAATCGATCAGGCCACATCAAAAGCGAATGTCCACAAGTGAAGAAGAAGCTATAAAAGAAGAAGAAAGCACTTAAGGTGACTCGGGATGATTCAAGTACATTCGAAGATGAGGAGCAAATTAACAAAGAAGAGGTGACAAACTATACCTTCGGGGCTTTCAACAATGAGGTAAGTGACTCAACCAAAACTTCTTTACTTTACTATGAAATCATATGATGCATTTCATGAGTTATTTTTAAATTAGTATATAAAATACAAAAAAAAGTGATCATGCTTCTCTTTCTAGTGATTTTGAAAAAATGATCATAACAATTGCATATTTTGTGATAAAGGAACAAAATTTTAGATTTAAATCTAATGCGTGTATACCTAATAAGATTAATCCTATTTATGTTTTAAGAAGCAATAAGATCGGAGTTATGGAGGTCAACATGCCGATTGGGCAAAAGGCTGCAAAAGAGGATGATGTATTGAAGGATCAAACGAGTGTTGGATGAACCAATGATATGACAGACAAAGGATTCATGCTTTGTAATCATATGTCTAAGATCGAAGTAGTTTAGGGGGCTAATTGAGTTAGCTTTTGGTGTAATCATGGTAACTCAATTAGGGGCCAATTGGGCCTTAATTGGGACTGATTTGGGCTTATTGGGAGGCTCATTCAATGACCCAAAAGTTGGGTCAAGCGGTGGCACCACTAGAACATGCGGTGAAACCGCTTGTATGTTGGAAAACTTTAAAAACTCGGTCTCCGAGTGTTAGAACCCTTGCAGATTCTAAACTTGGGGTTGATCTCTTTAGGGGATCGGCCTCCTTGGAACTCTATAGGGGTTCCTCCCTCCAAGTTGCTGCTCAAAGGCTGCAGAAAAGATTCATCTATTGCTTATTAAAAGAGAAGGAATACATGGCTATTTATAGGGCTTCTAAACTCTAACTCCTAATAGGACTCCTACTTAAGACTCTTACTTCTAACCAACTCCTAATAAGACCCCTACTCAAGACTCCTATTCCCTTACAACTCCTAATTCTTCTCTAAGAAAAAATCTCCTACATGAATGCCCCTCTCAATTAGGACTCTCCTAGCTAGAGTCCTAACAGAATGTCCCTCTCAATTAGGACTCTCCTAGCGAAAGTCCTAACATTTTTACATGAATGTCCCTCTCAATTAGGACTCTCCAAGCTAGAGTCCTAACAGACCCGCCCTCTTCAAATCAGCCTTGTCCTCGAGGCTGATGATTCATGAATTCTGGGAATTTGATCTTCAAGTCGTCATAGTTCTCCCAAGTGGCATCTTCCATTGGTAGGTTCGTCCATTGTATTAGCACTTCATTAGTGGGTCGTCGTCGTCGAGTCACGATCCGTCGATCAATAATGGTACTTGGCTGGGTCTGGAGTTCTCTTTGGGTAGTCATATTTGGTGGGTGGCTTTGGGCTGTCTCCAAGCACCTGTTTAAAACTTCCGGCTGGCTGTTGGTTTGTGAGTGATATGTCGTACTCCTTTTCAATTTAGTACACTGCATATGGAATAACTTTGTCCAAAATCTACTCTTGAAGATGCAAGTAGAATTTGTCACAAGCACAATGCGTCCCTTATAGTGTAATTCTTTTGAGTCTCAATTGTAATGAGCCATGGGGCTTAGTGCTTCCTCCAATTTTTTTATAATCTTACTAGTATCTGAATCTTCCTACCATTCCATCTTAATATCCTCAAGAAAGTCGCTGGTCGGAAGTGAAACGACCGAAACTTCAACTTGCTCGGGTAAGCTGCGAAAGCGCATCTGCAAGAACATTCTCTTTCCCCTTTTTGTAAGTTATTTCAAAATCAAATCCAAGAAGTTTTGTTACCCATTTTTGCTGCTCAGGGGATGGTATCTTTCGCTCCAAAAAGTACTTGAGGCTTTTATGGTCGGTTTTATTTTGAAATCGTCGACCAATCAAGTAGGGTCTCCATCTCGTTGCTGCGCGCACAATGGCGAGCATCTCCTTATCATATGTTGACTTATTTTGATGGGAGGGAGATAATGCCTTGCTAGTGTATGCGAGTGGTCGACCATCTTGCATGAGAATGGCTCCAATTCTAACTCCAGATGCGTCGGCCTCAATAATGAAGGGTCGGTTAAAATCTGGTAGTGTTAGCACCGGCGTCGTCGTCATGGCTGCCTTAAGTTTGTCGAAGGTAGCGGAGGCTCTATCCAACCATTGGAAGACATCTTTTTTCAGTAAGGAAGTAAGTGGTGCACTGATCTCTCCATAGTTTTTCACGAACTTGCAGTAGTAGCCTGTTAAACCCAGAAAGCCATGTAGCAATTTTACGTTCCTCGGGGTAGGCCAGTTTTGCATTGCTTCAATTTTGAAGGGGTCCACTATCACACCTTCCTCTGATACGATATGCCTAAGATATTCCACCTTCTGTTGAAGAAAGCAAAAATTCGTAATGGTTATTGTGTGTTCAAAAGGTGGTTTTCGGTATATCTTCTTCGCACACTCATATTTGATGATACCCGGATCAAAGGTCCAGCTTTGTAAAGATTTATGCTCCCTTTCATCTAGTAATTCATCTGCTATTGGAATAAGGTATTTGTCCTTGATGGTTATGCCATTGAGAGCTCGGTAATCAACGCATATTCGCCATGTTCCGTCCTTCTTGCGTACAAGTGGCACCGGTGAAGAATAGATGTTGCAACTTGGCCAAATAACTCCTGTTTCAAGCATTTCTTTTACAATCCTTTCTATTTCATCCTTCTGGAGATATAGATATTGATATGGCCGAGTATTTGTTGGAGGTTTGCCTGAAAGAATCATTATATAATGATCATGCCGACGGGTAAGAGGTAGGTTGTACGGTTCGTCAAATATATCTGAAAATTCAGCAAGCAAAGGAAATAGGTTTGGATCTTCAATTTGTATTGGCTCTCCCTTAGTTTGCTGCTCAAGTTGTATAAAAAATCTGCTGCATGCTTTATGCAAAACCTTCTCCATTTGTTGTGTGCAAATCATCATTATGTCGCCCCCACGTTTCCCGTTCAGTATCACTTGTTTCTCCTTACTGTAAAATTTCATAATTAGTTGCATAAAATTTCAAGAAATATCACCTAATGTCGTCAACCATTTAGTTATGAACATGGCCTTATGATCATCAAGAGGGAGAAGGAAGAAATCTGCAATTATCTCTTGGTCCTGCAGCAATAGTTTCTCCTGCAGGCGCCTATGATCACAATTCAAAATCCGTCCGTCGACGACCTTAACGTCAAACCTGCTGCAATTCTCAATAGGTAAGGCCATCTGGATAGCAACCTTACTGTTTAGAAAGTTATTAGAACTGCCCGTGTCGATGAGAACAATGATCGGTTGTTGTTTGAGAAGGCCTCCAACTTTCATCGTTTCCGGGTTTGAGTAGCCGGCTAGTGCATGTACCGTAACTTCAGTCGGTTGTGGCTCTTCTTCTACATCTTCTTCTTCATGTTCAAGGCTCTCTTCTGGATGTTCAATGACCTCTTCTTCTATTGGTTCAATCATAAGAAGTCTCTCTTTACTACAGTGATGCTCACGGCTCCACGGCTCGTCACAATGCCAACATAACCCCTTCGCATATCGCTCCCGAAGCTCTTCTCTTATTAACCTCTTTGGTGTAGGGACTTGGTCAATAGTAGGGGGGGCTGAGGGCTTCAATATTACTAGTTGAGGAGCGACCCTAGTCCTCCGAGCTTCATGGTTCAATTGCTCCTCTTGATGTCGTGCGAAAGAGATGGCTGCCATAAGCGTATACGGTTGTCGCGCTTTAACTTCTCCTCGGATCTCTGGCTTCAAGCCCTCAATGAAGGTCCTCAATAGTTGTTTTTGAGACCAATCATAAGTTTGATTAGATAACCTTTCAAACCTGGTTTGGTACTCCTGAATGGTGGAGGTTTGTCGGATCTTTGCTAGTTGTCCGTCAATATTCTCGTAATCGGTTGGTCTGAAGCGGATCAGCAGTCCTTCTTTGAATTGTCACCATGAAAGGACTCTATAAGTATGTTCAAACCAATCAAACCACTGTATAGCATCCCCTTCAAGATGTATAGCTGCAATTTTCACCATAGATGCATCCGCGGTTCTATGGTACCGAAAATATCGCTCTACGCGCGAGATCCAACCAATCGGGTCTCCTTCTTCCCATCTAGGGAAATCCGCTCTCATGCATAGATAGTTGGGGTTGGTCATAGAGCTTCCCCTCTCTTAGAAGTCATATCTTTGGGCTTGGTGCGATTGGGCAAAGCTCTCTCCTTGATGTGATTTCTTCGGGCTTAGTGGTCGGCCCAACCTGAGTTCGGTAAAGAGCGTCCGAATCTTATCCTCCATTCGCGCCTCGAAGGCTTCAAATTTAGCATTGATTACCTCCTCAGATGCCATAGTATATGCCACCAAATCTGTGATGTTAAGATCTCTCTTTTGTTGTTGGGTTAAAGGCATGTATTGGTTGAGGGAGCTGATGGTCGAAAGGGTTGGTAGATCGGTGGATGTAGGCTACGGTTTAGGCTTGTTTTGTGGCTAATTTGGGTGTAGTTTGAGGGTGTAGTTTGGTAGAGTTTTAGGGCTGTAGATGAAAGTTTTGGATCTGTGGTAGATGGTAGCAAAGGTTTGATAGAAATAAGTGGAAGTTGCAGCAAGTATGTGATGTCTTGTAAGAGTAGAATTGTCGTCGAAGAAACAACGGTTTCTCGATGTAAATTCCACCAAAAACTTGAGAGAATTGAGGAGAGAATTGATAGCAAAATCACAGTTTATATGACAGCAAGGATATCTAATTTAATCAAGAAAATTTTGGCAGTATAACAGCAAGGAAATTGGTGCAAGTTGAGATTGCAGAATTCTCGTCGAAAAATTTCAGCTGGTTACGACAAAAATTTGCAGCCACATAAAATCGTGTTTAGAGATGAATTTATTAATAGATCAATCTTAGATGGAAGCCAAGATGATCTATGAATTGTATAAGAAATTTCATTCAAAAAAGATTGCAAATAGATGGGTTAAGGCAATAATATGCGGCTGAAATTTTCTGCAGCATAGATTTTTAGGTATAGCAGATTGGACATAAAAGATCAGTGGTTTATATTGAGAATTTTTTGATGAAACCAAAGGTAAATCCACTGTTAGGAAGTGTCAAAGCTATCATAAAAATTTCATAGAGATTTGGATAGAAACAATGTAGTATCAAGATCAAACAAACAGTGCTATGCGGTTGAAATTTTACAGTGCAGATTTTCAAGTATAGCAGATTTGATGTAAAAGATCAATGGTTTATATTGAGAATTTTTTGAAAAAACCAAAGGGAAATCGGCTGTTAGGAAGTGTCAAAGATTTCATAAAAATTTCATAGAAATTTGGATAGAAAAAGCATAGTAGTAAGATCAAATAGATGGCACTATGCGGTTGGAATTCTGCAATGTATCTTTCGTCGTAGAGATGAAAACTTTGTGACGAAAGGTTTATGCAGCAATATAGGAACAGTTTTTTTTTTTGGATTTTCGAATAAGGATAACTAAATTGCAGCAGCAGTAAGGTAGGAAACCAGAACCTATTGCAATTCACGGGGAGATCAAAGGATGATCCGCGGTGGTGGAGATGATGGCGAAATTCGGCGACGATCTTTTAAGCAATTGTGGGAATTTCTTTGGACGGTTGTGGAGGGCTGATGGATGGCAGTGGAAGGGCAGTAAGATGCCAAGAACACTGCTCTGATACCAGGTGTTAGAACCCTTGCAGATTCTAAACTTGGGGTTGATCTCTTTAGGGGATCAGCCTCCTTGGAACTCTATAGGGGTTCCTCCCTCCAAGTTGCTGCTCAAAGGCTGCAGAAAAGATTCATCTATTGCTTATCAAAAGAGAAGGAATACATGGCTATTTATAGGGCTTCTAAACCCTAGCTCCTAATAGGACTCCTACTTAAGACTCTTACTTCTAACCAACTCCTAATAAGACTCCTACTCAAGACTCCTATTCCCTTACAACTCCTAATTCTTCTCTAAGAAAAAACCTCCTACATGAATGCCCCTCTCAATTAGGACTCTCGTAGCTAGAGTCCTAACAGAATGTCCCTCTCAATTAGAACTCTCCTAGCTAAAGTCCTAACATTTTTACATGAATGTCCCTCTCAATTAGGACTCTCCAAGCTAGAGTCCTAACACCGAGGTTGTCAGGCAGTGGTACTGCCAGTTTGAGCAATGGTACAACCCATATACAGTCTCCCAAGCGATAGTAACACCAGACTGGGTGGTGGTACTGCCTAGTGTCAAACAGTGGTATGTTAGAACCCTTGCAGATTGTAAACTTGGGGTTGATCTCTTTAGGGGATCGGCCTCCTTGGAACTCTATAGGGGTTCCTCTCTTCAAGTTACTGCTCAAAGGCTACAAAAAATATTCATATATTGCTTAAGAAAAGAGAAGGAATATATGGCTATTTATAGTGCTTCTAAACCCAAACTCCTAATAGGACTCCTACTCAAGACTCCTATTCCCTTACAACTCCTAATTCTTCTTTAAGAAAAAACCTCCTACACGAATGTCCCTCTCAATTAGGACTCTCCAAGCTAGAGTCCTAACAGATTCGCCCTCTTCAAATCAGCCTTGTCCTCAAGGCTGAGATTCCATGAACTCAGGGAACCGGGTCTTCAGCTCCTCATATGGTTCCCATGTGACATCTTCAAGTGGTAAATTATTCCAATGCACTAGTACTTCAGTAGAGGGATGTCGGCGATGCATCACGATCCTATAATCGAGGATGGCTTGTGGTTGAGCTTGAATAACTCCATCCTCAGTGGTGTTGGGCAGTTTGATCTGGGGTGACTCGTGTTCGCCCAACTTAGGCTTCAGGCATGACACGTGGAAGACAAGGTGAATTTTGGCATCCTCAGGTAATTTAAGTCAATACGCCACTGCTCCAATACGCTCTGTGATCTGATAGGGCCTAAAAAATCGTGGAGATAGCTTCATGGAGGCTCAAGTGTTGATGGAGAGTTGCTTGTATGGTTGTAGGCGAAGATAAACCCAATCTTCTACTGAAAATTCTCTTTCGCTTCGTCATGTGTCGGCTTGCTGCTTCATTCTGGCTTGAGCTGTAGAGAGATTATCTTTTAACAGTTGTAGGAGTTTGTCCCTATCAATCAATTCTTGTTCAACCTGATCTACTTAGGCCGAGCCAATTACATACTTTGGAATCACAGGGGCCGGTCGACCATACAATGCTTCATAAGGGGCACATTTTGTAGATAAATGATATGTAATATTATACCACCATTCGGACCAGGGAAGCCATTTTGCCCACTCTTTTGGTTAGTCGCTAGCGAAACACCGAAGGTACGTCTCTAAACACCTGTTTACCACCTCTGTTTGGCCGTCAGTTTGTGGATGATACGCTGTGCTCATCTTGAATTTGGTGTCTTATAACTGGAATAACTCGCTCCAAAATTTACTAGTGAAGATCCTATCACGATCACTTACAATGGACCTTGTCATCCCGTGCAGTTTAACAATATTTTCTATGAAAACTTGGGCAATACTAGCAGCAGTGTAGGGACTTTTCATAGCACAAAAATGAGCATATTTCGTAAGTCAATCAACCACCACGAGAATTGTGCTTTTACCTTTGGCAGGTGGCAGCCCTTCAATAAAGTCTATGGAGATGTCAGTCCACACCGAGTCCGGTATAGGTAGTGGTTGTAGTTTCCCTGGATTTGCCACAGTTTCACCCTTGTGTTGTTGACATATATCACATTATGTCACATATTCAGCAATAATTTTTTTCATCCCTCTCCAATAAAAATTTTGCTTTACTCTTTTATAGGTTCTTAGGAATCCAGAGTGCCTTGCTGAAGGTATGGAGTGCATTTCATACAGGATGATTGTGATACAAGGGGAGTCAGGTATAAGCACAATACGACCTTTATAGCGTAGATCCCTCGAATCCCAAGTGTAGTGGGCTATTGCACTTGGATCCTCCTCCAACTTTTTTATAATGTTGCTGATCTCTGGATCCTTCTTTCATTCTTCCCTAATGTCCACGAGGAGACTAGTGGTAGGAAGGGAGATGGCTGAAACCTTAGCTTGCTCTGGTAGCCATGAGAGTGCATCTGCAACAACGTTTTCTTTTTCCTTTTTTAAAATAATTTTATAATCAAATTCAAGAAGTTTGGTTACCCATTTTTGTTGCTCAGGGGATGATATCTTTTGCTCCAAAAAATACTTGAGGCTTCTATGGTCGGTTTTAATTTGAAATCGCCAGCCGATCAAGTAGGGTCTCCACCTCATTACTGCGTGTACAAGTGGTCGACCATCTTGCATGAGAACGGCTCCAATTCTGACTCCAGATGCGTCGGTCTCAATGATAAAGGGTCGGCTGAAATATGGTAGTGCTAGCACCGGCGTCATTGTCATGGCTACCTTAAGTTTGTCGAAGGCAGCAGAGGCTTCGTTCGACCATTGGAAAGCATCTTTTTTCAGTAGAGAAGTGAGTGGTGCACTGATCTTCCCATAGTCCTTAACAAATTTTTGGTAGTAGCTTGTTAGTCCAAGGAACCCGCGTAGTAATTTCACGTTTGTAGGTTTCGGCTAGCCTTGCATTGTCTCAATTTTTGTTGGGTCTACCGCCACTCCTTCTTCTGATATTATGTGCCCAAGGTACTCTACTTTTTGCTGGAGAAAGCTACACTTTGGTTGCTTAACAAAAAGAGTATTCTCCCAAAGGATCGTCATAACAATCCATAAATGCTGAAAGTGAGTCTCAGGAGAAGGGCTGTAAATGAGAATATCATCGAAAAATACCAGCACAAATTTACGAAGAAAGCTCCGAAAAGTATCGTTCATGAGACTTTGAAAGGTTGAAAGAGCATTAGAGAGTCCAAAAGGCATTACCAATAATTCATAATGACCATCATGTGCGCGGAATGCAGTTTTTGGAATGTCATATTCACATACCCGAATTTGGTGGTAACCGGATCGGAGGTCTAACTTCGTGAAGACTCGAGCTCCTTTTAATTCATCAAGAAGTTCATCCACCACTGGTATTGGGTACTTTTCCTTGACGGTGATGCCATTTAAAGCTTGGTAGTCGATGCACATCCGCCAAGTTCCGTTCTTCTTGCGTACAAGTAGCACTGGTGAGGAATAGGGGTTGCAACTTGGCCGAATCACCCTTGTTTCAAGCATCTCCTTTACGATCTTTTCAATTTCATCTTTTTGGAGGTGAGGATATTAGTATAGTCGAGTGTTCACTGGTGGCTTGCCCGGAAGGATTGGAATTCGATAGTCATGTTGTCGAGAAGGAGGAAGACCGCATGGTTCAGCAAAAATGTTGGCAAATTCAGTAAGCAATTGGGCAAGATTTTGATCTTTAATTTCTATTTTCTTCCCCTCTGGTTGCTGCTGGAGTTGCATCAAAAAGCCATCATTTACCTTGTGTAAAACTTTCTCCATTCGTTGGGTCGAAACAGTGGTAACGCTACTTCCGTGCTTCCCGCGTAGGATGATATGTTTGCCCTTACAGTAGAATTTCATAATTAATTTAGAAAAGTTCCAAGAGACATCACCTAGTGTAGTCAGCCATTCTATACCAAGCACTGCCTCATAGTCATCAAGTGGTAGGAGGAAGAAATCAGTGATAATTTCTTGGTCTTGTAGTAATAGTTTCACCTGCGGGCATCTTTGGTTGTACTTTAGGATTCTACCGTCGGCCACCTTTACATCGAACTTGCTGCAACCTTTAATATGCAGTGCCATCCGAGCAGCAACCTTACTATTTAGGAAGTTATTAGTACTGCCCGTGTCGATAAGAACAGTAATCGGCTGTTGTTTGAGAAGGCCTCCAACTTTCATCGTTTGCGGGTTTGAGTAGCCGGCTAGTGCGTGTACCGTAATGTCGGTCGATTATGGCTCTTCTTCCATATCTTCTATTTCATATTCAAGGCTCTCTTCTGGATGTTCAATGACCTCTTCTTCTACTGGTTCAATCATAAGAATTCTCCCTTTTCTACAGCGATACTCGTGGCTCCACGGCTCGTCGTAATACCAACATAACCCCTTCGTAGATCGCTCCCAAAGTTCTTCTCTTGTTAACCTTTTCGGTGCAGGGACTCGGTTGATTGTAGGGGGGGCTGAGGGCTTTAGTATTGTAGGTCGAGGAGTGATCCTAGTCCTCCGGGCTTCATGGTTTAATCGCTCCTCTTGAAGTCGTGCGAAAGAGATGGCTGCCATAAGCGTGTATGGTTGTCGCGCCTTAACTTCTCCCCGGATCTCTGGCTTTAAGCCCTCAATAAAGGTCCCCAATAGCTGTTTTTCAGACCAATCACGGGTTTGATTAGATAACCTTTCAAACCTGGTTTGGTACTCCTAAATAGTGGAGGTTTGTCGGATCTTTGCTAGTTGTCCATCAATGTTCTCGTAATAAGTTGGTCCGAAGCGGTTCAGCTGTCCTTCTTTGAATTGTTGCCATGAAAGGACTCCATAAGTATGTTCAAACTAGCCAAACCACTATATGGCATCCCCTTCAAGATGTATAGCTGCAATTTCCACCATGGATGCATCCGCAGTTTTATGGTACCGAAAATATCGCTCCGCGCGCGAGATCCAACCAATTGGGTCTCCTTCTTCCCATCTAGGGAAGTCCACTCTCATGCACGAATAGTTGGGGTCGGTCATAGGGCCTCCCCTCTCTTGGAAGTCATCTCTTTGGTCATGATGTGATTGGTTAGAGCTCTCTTCTTGATGTGATTTCTTCGGGCTTAGTGGTCAGCCCAAACTGAATTCGGTAAGGAGGGTCCGAATCTTATCCTCCATTCGTGCCTCGAAGGCTTCAAATTTAGCATTCCTCCTCAGATGCCATAGTATATGACTCCAAATCTGTGATATTAAGATCTTTCTTTTGTTGACGGGTTAAAGGCATGTATATAGGTTGAGAGAAGTGATGGTTGAAAGGGTTGGTAGATTGGTAGATGTAGGCTGCGGTTTAGGTTTATTTTGTGGCTTTTTTTAGGTACAGTTTGAGGGTGTGGTTTGGTGGAATTTTAGGGCTGTGGATGAAAGTTTTCAATCTGGGGTGGATGGCAGCAAAGGTTTGATAGAAATCAGTGAAAGTTTGCTGCAGAATTGTGTTGTCTTGTAAGAGCAGAATTATCGTTGAAGAAACAACGGTTTCTCGACGAAATCTCCACCAAAAATTTGAGAGATTTGATGAGGGAATTGACAGTAATATCTTAATTTATATGACAGCAAGGATGTCCAATTTAATTGAGAAAATTTTGTAGAGGTTTGGATAGAGAAAATATAGTCTCAAGATCTAACAAACAGTGCTATGCGGCTGAAATTCTGCAATGTATCTTTTGTTGTAGAGATGAAAACTTTGTGACGAAAAGTTTATGCAGTAATATAGGAACAATTTTTTTTTTTTTTGGATTTTCGGATAGGGATAACTAAATTGCAGCAGCAGAAAGGTAGGAAACCAGAACCTGTTGCAATTCACGGGGAGATCAAAGGATGATCCGCGGTGGTGGAGATGATGGCGGAATTTGGCGACGATCTTTTAAGCAATTGTGGGAATTGTTTTGGATGGCTGTGGAGGGCTGATGGATGGCTATGGAAGGGCAGCGAGATGCCAAGAATGCTGCTCTGATACCAGGTGTTAGTGTTAGGATCAAGAGCACTAGGGGGGGGGGGGGTGGGGGGTGAATTAGTGCAGCGGAAAACTTTCACTATTAAAATCGAAAGCTGCATTCGTTTGATAAAAATGATTTCGATGTAAAAGCCGATTCTAAGATTACTTTAACTTAAGATTAAGTGAGATGACGTTAAAGTAAATCTACGAAGGCAGTTTACAGTTTATGATGAAAATCAGAATGCAAGCGCAAACTGAAATGCGACATTCGTACGATAAAACCAGTTTATGTCTAAATGCCAATTTTGAGGATACTGAACTTTGAGATACGTTTTATAAATGCGCAGAAGGCAGTTTGTAGTTATGATTGAAATCAAAATGTAAACGTAAACTGAAATGTAATGATCGTACGAAAAAGCTGATTTACGTCTAAACGCAGATTCGGAAAGCTTTGAACTTTGAAACTCGTTCGTAAAAGCGCAGAAGGCAGTAGCTATTTAGGAGGTTTGCAGTAAAGATAAAATGCTCAAAGTAAATGCAAACCGAGATTTAGAGTGGTTCGGTCAATCTTGACCTACTCCACTTTTGGCTTCCTCCACCGACGAGGTCACCGACGTCAACTAGAGGCCTTCCTTCAATAGGCGAAGGCCAACCACCCTTTTACAGTTTCACTCCTTTTGACGGACTTAGGAGACAACCCTTACAGAATTTTCTCTCCTCTCTTTACAACTCAGAACTTGGAAGAAAAGAGGGAGAAGAACTTTTGGCCTTTACAACAATTTTGAGCTCTAAGAATCACAGAAAAAGATCAAGATTTCGGTGTGTGTCTGTGCTTTTTCAATGCTGAATGGGTGGGGTATTTATAGGCCCCAACCCAGTTCTAATTTAGAGCTCAAAACTGTCAATTCCCAGAATTTCGAGATCAGGAGGTTGCACCTCCTGATTGGAGCGGTTGCACCGCCTGGAAGAGCTCGAAGACTGAGCCTCTGGGCGGTGCCACCTCCTGTCAGGGGTGGTTGCACCTCCTGCGAGAGCTCGAAGATTGAGCTCAGGCGGTTGCACCTCCTGACTGAGGCGGTTGCACCGCCTGCCAGAGCTCGAAGACTGAGCTCAAGCGGGAGAGGTTGCACCGCCCAATCTCGCTCGGAGACTGAGCCCAGGCGGTGCTACCTCCTGGCTGGGGCGGTTGCACCGCCCAGTCTCCTTGGGAGACTTAGCCCAGGCGGTGCTACCTCCTGGCTTGGGCGGTTGCACCTCCCACAGCAATTAGGGTCCGAATGGGTAGATCCATTCGGCCCAATTTGGGTTTTTTAGGGGCCCAATTGCCCCAAGATTAAGCTAATGGGATCACCTCCCATTTCCAACTTAATCATTGTGCTAACTACGATAAATCCTAAGACAATTTCTGCAGCTTGCTCCAGTGCGTCAATCGCTTCTTCCGGTGAGTTTCCGGTGAACTTCCGATGAACCCTCGGTGATGCTCCTGCAGACTTCCGGCAAACTCCTGGACTTGCGACGATCCACTTGGCGAGTTCCGACGAGCTTCTTTTGGCAAGCTTATGGACTTCTCGGATTTGTTCCCGCAGAACCTCCGACGATTGTCCGAACTTCCGTCGAACTCTCGAACTCCCAACGTGATCATTGTCTTGACTCTGGCACAACTCCTACTGCATGTCTTACTTTCATCGTAGTTAATCCTGCACATGTAAACAAAAATTCGATCGAGACAATTAATCCTAAGCAATTAACCAAGTTGTCCGGCATGTCATTGGTCCCTCGACGCTTCGTCCGATTCTTCGGCACATCGTCCTTTCCTGCGGCCTATTGCCCAATCGGCCAGTTGGCTCCGCAACTCCGATATCCTTGGCACAATACCTGCTCTTCTTGGCCCGATGCCCGAGTCCACGGCCCGAAGCCTTCTGTCGATACGTCGACCGATCCACCGGCCCGACGTCCAATCTTCTGACATGTTCCTCCGGCACAACATGATTTTCCTGCTTTAATTGTCTCATCCTGATCGAGGCATCCTGCGTCACTCAAAACGCAGATTAAATCATAAACATATATCAAGTAGTTTTATCATCAAAATGCGAGATTCAACAGTTAGAACCCTTACAGATTCTAAACTTGGGGTTGATCTCTTTAGGGGATCGGCCTCCTTGGAACTCTATAGGGGTTCCTCCCTCCAAGTTGCTGCTCCAAGGTTGCAGAAAAGATTCATCTATTGCTTAAGAAAAGAGAAGGAATACATGACTATTTATAGGGCTTCTAAACCCTAACTCCTAATAAGACTCCTACTCAAGACTCCTATTCCCTTACAACTCCTAATTCTTCTTTAAGAAAAAACCTCCTACATAAATGTCCCTCTCAATTAGGACTCTCCAAGCTAGAGTCCTAACATGGTACCACCCAATGTAGGCGGTAGTACTGCTCGTACCCTGAAATCTCACGGATTTAAATTTTAGGCTTCAAATTTGAATCCATTTGGGGCCTATAAATACCCCACTCTTTCCTGCTTAGAATGGCAAGAATTTGATAGAAATGGGGAAAGAATCCTTGAAGAAAAAGAGTTGAAAAAGCTTAAAAAATATTGAGTATTCCCCTCCACCTCTTAGAGTTTAGAGTTCATTCTAAGAGAGGTGTAAAACTTGTAAAGGTTCTCTCTTGAGCCTGTCAAAAGGAGAATAGAGTTGTAAGAAGGTAATTGGTCTTCGCCTATTGAAGCAAGACCGTTAGTGGATGCCAATGGCCTCGACGGAAGAGGAATCGGGAGTGGATGTAGGTCACGATGACCGAACCACTATAAAACGGTTTGCATTTATATTTGAGCAATTTATCTTTACTGCAAACTACTTAAATTGCCTATTGCTTTCACTACCTTACAAAAATGCTTTCAAGTTAACATCTCTCCGAAATAGTTTTTGTTGAAATCGATTTTTATCGTATGAAGATATTTTAAATCGACACTTTTATCTACTACACTAATTCACCCTCCCCTCTTAGTGCCGACTCATTCCTAACAAGAATATCATTTTTGGAATTCATGACTTAAGATTTTCCTTACTATTTGATCTCTTAAGATTTCTTTTTGATTTTTTAAGAGGATATTTGTTAAAATGAATCATATCTTTTGGTATTCACATGATCTTTGATATTATTTTTCATAATGTGATTTTCATTATGAATAATTCTTTTATATTTATGGTTGTAAACCTTATGTTATGAGTAGAGCATTGATATAAAGGGAAATGAATTGCACCATTATAAAATTCCTCTCTTCTTCTTTCTTGTTTACAATGACAAAGGGGAGAAAGAAAATTGCTAGCTATTGAATCTCGGATTTTGATGATGAAACAAATTGAAAGTATTTATGATCTGATATGCGTTTTGAGTGACGTAAGAAGCTTCAATCAAGGAGAGATAATTAAATCAGGAAGAATCATGTTGGGCTAGAGTAGAACATATCGAAAGATTGGACGTTGAGCCGGAGGATAGGTCGACATATCGGTAAAGGCTTCGGGCTATGGGTTCAGGCATTGGGCCAAGAAGAGCAAAAATTTCACCAAGAAAATTGGAGTTGCGGAGGATAACTGGCCAATTGGGCAATACGCCGTAAGAGAGGATAATGCACCGAAGAATTGGACCAAGCATCGATAAACCAATGACATGTCAGAAAACATTTGATTTAGCTTTATAATAATTATCTAGATCGAAGTAGGTTTTAGGTATAATTGGGTTGAAATTTGACTAAATTAAGGGTCAATTGGGCCCAAGTTTAGGCTATGTTGGGCCAAGTAAAAGGCCCAAATAGTGACCCAATAGGTGAAACTATCGGTGGCATAGTCTCCGAGACTATCAGGAGGTGGTATCACCCAAACACAGTCTCTGAGACTGTGTCAAGCAGTGGTACCGCTAGATTGGGTGGTGGTACTACCCAATGTCAGTTTTGCAGGTGGTTGTACCGCCCAGCACAAGCGGTGGTACTGTCAGTACTCTGAAAACCGGGGATGAGACTAGTTTTGGCTCCAAGTTTGAATCCATTTGGAGCCTATAAATACCCATCTCATCCCTGATTAACAAACACAAGCACAAAGAACTAAAAAGTGGGAAAATGTTATAGCAATCAGTTGAGAGATCCCCTCGTTTAGTTCTAAAGTTTAGAATTCTGTTTAGGGAGGAGTGAGTACTTGTAAAAGGTTGTCACCTAAATCTGTGAAAAGGAGAAAATGGGTGTAAAAGGGTAGTTAATCTTTGCCAGTTAAAAGAAGATCGATAGTAGAAGCTAGTGTCCTCGAGTGAAGAGTAATCGAGAGTGGATGTAGGTCACAACGACCGAACCACTATAACA
This sequence comes from Musa acuminata AAA Group, assembly GCF_036884655.1. Classification (NCBI taxonomy): domain Eukaryota; kingdom Viridiplantae; phylum Streptophyta; class Magnoliopsida; order Zingiberales; family Musaceae; genus Musa; species Musa acuminata. The sequence continues at coordinate 13,333,341 of NC_088358.1, read as the reverse complement.
ATCTAGTTTGCATTTCTATTTACTCTTTACTTTCATTGCAAATTGCTTTATTTTCACTACGCTTTCATATGCTTCTAAGTTAAACTGACATTTCTGATACAAGCTTTTATCGAATGAAAGTTTTTCAAAATCGATATTTTTATCCACTACACTAATTCACCCCCCCCTCTTAGTGCCGACTTGATCCTAACAGTTGGTATTAGAGCTACATTTATTCTCATTTGGTTTAACAACCAAGAGAAATGACTCTTTTCAGCTTTCAAGAGGGTCACTCTATCATTCGTCCTTCCATGTTCAACGGGATGGACTACATATATTGAAAAACTCGAATGAGAGTTTTTTTTTATTTCTTTAGATTTCAAAATATGGAATATGATTAAAAATGGCTTTCAAAAGTCTTCTAATCCAATGAATGAATGGAATGATTTGAGAAGAAAACTTTTTCTTTGAATGCTAGAGCTATGAACGCTCTATTTTGTTGTTTAGACAAATAAATTTAATCAGATTTCTATTTGCGAAATGACTTATGACATTTGGCACAATCATGAAATTACATACGAAGGCACTATTAGAACCCTTTTTCTGAGCTTTTGAATTATGTTTATTGAGTCTATTTAGTTCAATTGTTTATTGAGTCTATTTAGTTCAGTTAGAATCAGGTAGAGGTTTATTTAATATTTATTTATTATTAGAGTCCAAGTTCTAGTGGACTTTGGGTGGAACTCTATAAATAGTGATATAACTGTTTATCTTAGTAGACAATGAAGGAAATATTATTCAGTCTTTTGACAAAACCCTACGAGGTCGATCCCCTCGAAGTGATCATTCCCTTTTCTCCCCTTTCTTCCATGATAAGACCCTAGGGTCTTATCATTTAGTATCAGAGTGGTGATCCTTGGTATTCTTGCTGTAGTGTTGCTATAGCTATCATCAAAAAAAAAAAAAAAAAAAAGAAGAAGAAACAAAGAGAGGAAGAAGAAGCCACAGCCACGCACCCTTGCTTCCCCTACTTCCGGCCAGCCCACCCACTACCGTTGCTCTCCGACCAGCGACCGACTCTGCCCCACTTCCCAGTCAGAGTCCACTATCGCTCGTTGCCTCCCACCCAAGCCACCACCACTGCCTCCTTCTCCACCGCCGCCCACCTCCCATTGGGTTGCAACTACAACCGCTCGACCTCCCCTCCTCGGTGACCGTTGGTGACGCTGTTCCAAGCCACGCCACCACCGTTGCCTCCTTCTCCACCACTGCCTACCTCCCCTTGGGTTGCAGTCATAGTTGCTCGACCTCCCCTTCTTGTGGCGACCAAAATAGGGCAACCGAGAAAGGGTCGTCACCGCTATTTTTGGCCAACGGACCACCCCCTAGCAGCGCCTAGCCTCGGTGCCCCTTTGCTGCTCCTTGCCCTTGATGACCTTGCTCCTAGTTGCACTGCCACTACTGCCTCTCAACCTCGACAACAACCTTTCCTTTTGTGGTGCAATAGAAATAGAGCTTCCTCTGTTGCCGCAGCCCCCCGTCGATCCTTGTTGCGACCCTCGCTGCCTCCTTCTCCACCGCTACCATTGCTTCCCAGTCGCTCAACCACCGCCACCGCTGCTCCTCGACCACCAACCTTCCCCTCTCTAGCACCACCGCTCCTGCTTCTCGGTAGCTTGAACCCCTGCTTCAGCCTACCATACCCTTGCTTCAGGCCGCTGCACCCCTGCTTCCCTTCTTCCCCACCGTCGCTACAAGGCAACTCCTCCACCGCCGTTGCTACTTCCCGGTCGCTCGACAACTACTACTACTGCTCCCCGGCTAGCGACCTTCGCCTCCTTGTTGCCCCATCTCGCTTAAGCGAGAAGGGCCATGATCGATAATTTGTAGCCAGCGAACCACTCCCTCGTCACTTCTATTGTCGGCGATGCTGCCCCCAACTGTGCCATCATCGCTGCCTCCCCTTGGTTCATAGCCATAGTCGCTTGATCATCCCTCCTCGGGGCGGTCAAAACAAGGCAACCACAACCGCTACAGCCATTGTTGTTTCCTCAACTACACGCGATCCCTCAGCGTCACTAGTGCCTCCTTCCACAGTGCGACAGAGACAGAGCAACGCTGCCTTCCATCTATGCTGTTGCAGCCACCACAACGGCGAGCCCTTGACGGTGCTGCCCCTAGCCGCACCACCATTGCTGCCTCCCAGCCCTTAGTAGTAGTGATCCCTCCATGCAGTGATCGTAACAAGCATCGCTGCCTCCCACGCAGCGACTACAGCTACATCCCCACACCCTCGCAGCAACCCTTCATTCCCATAGTGCTACCATCGACTGCATTGTTGGGAAATCATAGGGGGCGACATCATATGCGCAGCGGAAGAACAAGAAAACAAAATCCCCGATTCCCAAAAAGATGTTCGTCGTCATGCGAAGATTGGTGCGTAAAAATCCGCAAAACACAAAAACTGCGTATAGAGATTGTGTTACCTAGGGAGATCGTATATCCCTGTTTCCTTGCAGATCCTTAGGAGAGGGTGAAGGAGGTCAAGCGTCCTCCTCTCTAGCGGTGATCCACACAGCAGGGTTGCGACGATGCTCCTCAAAACTCCAGGCCTACTCTGAGGTGGAGAGGGAGAGGAGAATAGGAAGGGCAAGCAAAGACTCTAGCCTATGAGGCTGTGAATCCCTCCTATTTATAGAGATCCCGTGTCAAAACCCTAATGGGTCCTTTCCCTAGTGGGTATTGGATCTGCATCCAATAAGACAAGGGCTCCGTCGGATATCTCATATCCGAACCTCTACTCATCGCAATGCCTACCATATGTGTGTGACCCTTTAGGCCCAATATCGAGCTGGCCGTGAGTCATACCTGTCAGAACTCCTTCTAACTAAGTGAATTATTATCTCTGTAATAATTCACTCGACTCATCGACTACGGAAGTACTAGGCCACTACGCCGTAGTCCCCAGACGATACAGGGGAATCCAATCCATTGGACCTGTCTGTCCTCAGTTACCATGTACCTATAGTCCCTCATCCATCTAATATCCCAGAGACCGTATATCGAGCATGGTGCTGTCAGACCCATACGGTTTCTACTTGAGTCTCGCTCTAATCGGATTCTCCCGGAGAACTCTTTCTCTCTCAACCCGAATGACCCTGGCCAGGGATTTGTCTGAGCAAGAACACATGGGATATTCCTCTCATGATACCGAGAGTGGATGATCCTCTATCGACACTCAATAGCCCTCGTAAGGTCGACTACCACTCCCAATGACCAGCTGTACTAGATCTGGGAACAGCCAAACCTATAAGTCTGGTATCAAAGAGTGGAGCACTCATACAGGACATCCTTGGTGTCTCAAGTCTAAGAACCAGATACACCACTAGGACTACGGAATCGTTGTCTGACAATAAGGCATCATCAACCATCCAGCATTCCGTAAGCGGATCAATCAGTGAACTCATTCTCCAATGAGCACCTGTACTATATCCCTAGTGTCCCTACACGAGCAGCTATGAGACCAGCTGCATCCATCATATGGACGGGTATACAGCACACCAGTCTATCCGGTTATCACGATGTCCCTCTCGAGTAACCTATGACCGGGATTATTTAGGATATGTGTTTAAAGGTGAATCGATCTCATTATCGTGATCTCATCACGATCCGATTCCCATTGCACAAATCCAAGGACATCACAATATATATGCATTTATGCAATAGTTATAAAGTGATATACGCCAAAATATAATAAGCAAAAAGATTCTGTATCAAGTCACACGTGCCATCACTCACGTGATTGGCTTGTTGGGCACTTATGACTAGCAATCTCCCACTTGACCTAAAGCCAATCACCTATGTGTCTGATCCCCATCAGACCCCTGTGACGCTCAAAGACAATCTGAGACAATGGCTTTGTTGGTGGATCTGCAATGTTATCTTCGGATGGAACTCTTTCCACTGCTACATCTCCTCGGGTCACGATCTCTCTGATAAGGTGGAACCTCCTCAGAACACTTCTGATGAGACCCGGGTTCCCTTATTTGAGTAATCGCCCCGTAGTTGTCGCAATATAAGGAAGTCGGCTCCTCACTATCCGGCACGACTCCCAAATCTGTGATGAACTTCTTCAACCAGACTCCCTCCTTTGCTGCATCTGATGCAGCAATGTACTCCGCCTCTGTGGTCAAGTCAACAGTGGTATCTTGCTTGGAACTCTTCCAGCACACTGCTCCTCCATTCAAGGTGTACACATACCCTGAATTCGACTTGCTATCATCGACATCAGACTGAAAACTTGAGTCAGTGTAGCATTCAACCTTAAGGCTATTACCTCCATATACTAGTAAAAGATCCTTAGTCCTTCTCAAGTACTTAAGGATACACTTTACTGCTTTCCAGTGCTCCAAGCCTGGATCCGCCTGATACCTGCTCGTGACACTCAGAGCATGCGCTATATCAGGCCTAGTACATAGCATGACATACATGATAGACCCTATTGCTGAGGCATAAGGTATCATATCCATGTTCGCCCTTTCTTCTGGAGTCTTTGGGGACATACTCGTAGAAAGCGATATCCCATGTCTCATCGGTATGAGACCTCTTTTGGAATTTTCCATGCCAAACCTTTTGACAATAGTTTCTATGTACCTGGACTGGGACAAGCCAAGCATCCTTTTGGATCTATCTCTATAGATTCTAATCCCCAAGATATAAGATGCTTCTCCTAAGTCCTTCATGGAGAAGTGTCTAGATAACCAAGCCTTTATTGTGGATAGCATTCCTATGTCATTCCCAATGATGAGGATGTCATCCACATATAACACCAAAAAAGCTAATAGCGCTCCCACTTACCTTTCTGTATACACAAGGCTCATCTTCGTTCTTAACGAAGTCATAAGATCTGATTGCCTCATCAAATCTTATGTTCCAACTTCGGGAAGCTTGCTTTAGTCCATAAATGGATCTAAGCAACCTACACACCTTATCTGGGCAGTTCTTGGACACGAATCCCTCAGGTTGCATCATATACACCTCCTCCTCCAGGTTCCCGTTGAGGAATGCGGTTTTCACATCCATCTGCCAGATCTCATAATCATAGTGTGCTGCAATAGCCAATAGAATTCTGATGGATTTTAGCATTGCTACGGGTGAGAAAGTTTCGTCGTAGTCAACACCTTGCCTTTGACGATACCCCTTAGCCACTAGCCTTGCTTTATAGGTCTCTACCTTTTCATCTACTCCGATCTTTTTCTTAAAGATCCACTTGCAACCGATGGGTACAATACCTTCGGGTGCATCAACTAGGTTCCAAACCTTATTGGAGTACATAGAATCCATCTCAGAATTCATGGCTTCTTTCCACTTCCCGGAGTCTATACTCATAATAGCCTCCTCGTAGGTCTGAGGATCAATATCCTCTACATCCTCTGCTCTAATATGTCCCACATATCTCTCAGGAGGATGGGATACTCTATCAGACCTGCGTAAAGTTGAAACTTGTGTATTAGATACCTGAACAGACTCGGGCTGTAGAGTGGTGCTTGAGCTTGGTTCTCCAACCTCGCTCAATTCTATCATTCTCCCACTGTCTCCGTCAAGAATGTGTTCCTTCTCAAGGAACACTGCTCTCTTAGCTACAAAGACCTTTTTGGTCCTCGAGATGATAGAAGTAATACCCACAAGTTTCCTTGGGGTATCCCACAAATTTACATCGCCCTGTCCTTGATTCTAACTTATCGGGGTTGTGTCTTTTAACATGGGCAGAGCAGCCCCAAATCTTAACAACTTTAAGATCAGGCTTCTTCCCTTTCCATATCTCATATGGTGTAGACACCACCGACTTAGTTGGAACTCTGTTCAGAAGGTAAGCTGCGGTTTCTAGGTCATATCCCTAGAATAAGATGGGTAGGTCAGCGAAACTCATCATGGACCGTACCATATCTAATAATGTACGATTTCTCCTTTCAGAGACACCATTGAGCTGAGGTGTATAAGGAGGTGTCCATTGGGATAATATCCCATGGTCCTTGAGGAAGTGAGTAAACTCTGTACTTAAGTACTCACCTCCTCGATCTGATCGAAGAGTTTTGATACTCTTTCCAGTCTGGTTCTCCACCTCATTCTTATACTCTCTGAATTTCTCAAAGGCCTCGGACTTGTACTTCATTAAGTACACATATCCATACCTTGAGAAATCATCAGTAAATGTAATGAAGTAGGAGTAACCTCCAATGGCATGAGTTGACATGGGTCCACATATATCACTATGTATGAGTTCCAACAACTCAGTGGCTCTCTCTCCAGTTCCACTAAATGGAGAGTTGGTCAGTTTTCCACGAATGCAAGGCTCACAAGTTGCATATGACACATAGTCGAATGGATCTAGATATCCATTATTTAGCAACTTTTGAATCCTTCTTTCATGAATGTGACCTAGCCTACAATGCCATAGGTATGCACTGTTCACCTCATCTCGTTTCCTCTTAGACACTTACATTCATGATATGTGGAGTAGTGTCTTGCATAAACAAACCTTTATGCAATATTCCTCTCGTCAATCTCCCCTCGGCTTTGCTAGAATTTACAATAAATTGTAGATGTGATAAGCAATATTGGTATCCAATACCAATGAATTATCACAAAAATCTGCCAATTGGAGATTGATCATGAATATACCTGAAGCTTCATCAAGCTTTTGTTTCGCCCTTTCTGCAAGGTACTCTTTGCAGTTTCTCTTCCAGTGCCCATCTTTACCACAGTGGAAGCACTGGCCTTTGTCCTTTGTTGGGTCTTTCTTAGCAACCTTTGCTTTACCTTGTTTGCCCTTGCCCTTTCCCTTCTTAAGGGACCTTTCTGCTTTCCTTTTCTTTCTGGTCTCACCAGTGTAGAGAACTGGCTTCTCTTTCTTAATAGTACTCTCTGCCTCCCTCAACATATTGAGGAGCTCTGGGAGAGTCACCTCAAGCTTGTTCATATTAAAGTTCATTATGAACTGTGAAAAGGAATCTGGTAGGGACTGAAGCACAATGTCCACACACAAGTTATCCTCTAGGACCATTCCTAGACCTGTGAGTTTCTCTATCCACTCAATCATCTTTAGGACATGGTTCTGAACCGGTGTCCCCTCAGTCATCCTAGCGCGGAAAAGGCTCTTGGATATCTCATATCGTTGAGTCCTTCCCTGTTCCTCAAACAATTTACGAACATGTAGGAGAATGGATCTGGCATCCATCTTTTCATGTTGTCTCTGTAACTCTGGAGTCATAGAGCCCAACATATAGCACTGAGCAAGAGTGGAGTCATCAATGTACTTCACGTAGCTAGCGATCTCATCCTCGCTTGCCCCTTCTTCGGGCGTAGGCATCACTGTATCAAGGACGTACACGATTTTCTCCGCTGTGAGAACAATTCTCAAGTTACGGAGCCAATCCGTATAATTTGGACCAGTGAGGCGGTTGACATCAAGTATGCCACGTAAGGGATTTGAAAGCGACATTTTCTGAAAATAAAGATGTAGCAAAAATGAATAACATGCAGATTTTGCAAGAAATAAACTATCAAGATATGGACTTCTATCTTAATATGCTCCCACTATTTTACTAACGAGTCACGCGACACCCTTAGCACGTGAAACGGAAGTCTCCGGCAGACTTCTAGTGGGGATCAGGATCCAATCAGCGTCTTAGTGTAACCTCGAGGGACTCGACCAATCACACTAAGCCTAAAAGGTAGACAACTCTTGCCGATCACAACTCCTTGTGATTCCCGTCCTGTTCGGCCTCCGAATCACCATGGCCTCGAGGGACTCGACCAACCATGATGCTCGGTTAAGTCAACACCTTCGTTACAAGATGAGTCTGATTTGATGATATACCCTCGAGGGACTCGACCAAGCATATCATGCCCTCAGGTCACCGGTGACATCTCTATGTCGTAAGCAAGATAGCGAATCGCGATATAGGTGAGTCTCGAGGGACTCGACCAACTCAACCTACACCGGGATTCGGTTCCTACTCATAACGATGGAAGGCCACGTGGGTCAATCTAATTGCCTCACGTTTACCGACTTAATATTATCGAGAGATGTTTCTATGATTTGGTCTCCTAATATGACATGTCACACATATACATATTTAATATATATCTACATCGCATGCAAATATATATACATATCTAGTATGTGTATAAGCAATCACACCAGATGATCATGGACCACAACCTAATATGATTAGGCCCGAGCCAGTAGGCCTAATCACTCACATCAAGATCTATGTGTGCAACGGTGCATCTCCATGCCTTGTGATCGTCCATCTCGTCCTCGTCGGTTCCGTCGACATCTTGATGCATCTCCATGCATCACGATCGTCCGTCTCGTGGGTCCCGCTATGGCTTCCACGCTCCCGCTGCGCCTCCTCATGTGATTACAACTTAATCATAGGCACGCAGGCCCGACAATAAACGAGAAATATAATGGAGGTTCGCAGACCTCAATAATAATAATCACAAGTACACACATCACACGGTCCATGATCATCCGTCCACTCATCATACATCACATGTATAAATAATCATCATCATGTAGGACTACTAGATAATAATAAAAATAATAATCAACTAAACCTTTTAATTAATTAATATTTTCTGAAATCAGGGATATATAGGGAATTTCTCAATTCCTAAGGGTATTTTCGTAATTTGGACAAAAGACAGAAACTGGAATTTCTCAAATTCCGAGAGGCAAAACTGTCTTTTTCCCATAAAACCCTAATTCCCTCTTACTGCTGCTGCTGCTGCCGCCGCCACCCTGCTGGCGGCGGCCTGTGCGGCGAGGGGCGGGGCGCTGCCCTCGCCTGCGGGCGGCACGCCCGCTGGCGGCGATGCCGCTGCGGGTGGGCGCCCTCTTCGGGCGCCGCTGCCTCCGCAGGCGGTGCTGTCCCGCCGGGCGGCCGCCCCTGTGGGGGGGGTTTCGCCCACGGGAGCAGCGGCGGCAGGCGTCGCGCGTCGCTGCCCTGCGGCGGCAGGCGTCGCGCGTCGCTGCCCTGCGGCGGCAGGCGTCGCGCGTCGCTGCCCTGCGGCGGCAGGCGCCGCTTCCTTTCGGCGGTAGGCGCCGCTGCCCTGCGGCGCCTCTGCCCGTGGGTTGCCAGCCCCGCCGGCAGCAAGCCTACTGCAAGCAGGCCGCCGGCCGGCTGCTGCAGGCACAGCGCTTGCGCATGCGCCGGCGCTGTGCTGCCTGGCTGCGGCTGCGGCTGCCGCTGCAGGTGGCTGCAGGCATGCAGATCGAGGGCAGCAACTGTTGCTGCCCTTCCTCACTTTTGCGTCAACGATTTTGACGTCAATATTCTTCCTAAACACAACACACGCAGTTCAAAAACCAATCATTCGCACGAACAACCTGGCTCTGATACCACTGTTGGGAAATCATATGCGCAGCGGAAGAACAAGAAAACAAAATCCCCGATTCCCAAAAAGATGTTCGTCGTCGTGCGAAGATTGGTGCGCAAAAATCCGCAAAACACAAAAACTGCGTATAGAGATTGTGTTACATAGGGAGATCGTATATCCCTGTTTCCTTGCAGATCCTTAGGAGAGGGTGAAGGAGGTCAAGCGTCCTCCTCTCTAGCGGTGATCCACACAGCAGGGTTGCGACGATGCTCCTCAAAACTTCAGGCCTACTCTGAGGTGGAGAGGGAGAGGAGAATAGGAAGGGCAAGCAAAGACTCTAGCCTATGAGGCTGTGAATCCCTCCTATTTATAGAGATCCCGTGTCAAAACCCTAATGGGTCCTTTCCCTAGTGGGTATTGGATCTGCATCCAATAAGACAAGGGCTCCGTCGGATATCTCATATCCGAACCTCTACTCATCGCAATGCCTACCATATGTGTGTGACCCTTTAGGCCCAATATCGAGCTGGCCGTGAGTCATACCTGTCAGAACTCCTTCTAACTAAGTGAATTATTATCTCTGTAATAATTCACTCGACTCATCGACTACGGAAGTACTAGGCCACTACGCCGTAGTCCCCAGACGATACAGGGGAATCCAATCCATTGGACCTGTCTGTCCTCAGTTACCATGTACCTATAGTCCCTCATCCATCTAATATCCCAGAGACCGTATATCGAGCATGGTGCTGTCAGACCCATACGGTTTCTACTTGAGTCTCGCTCTAATCGGATTCTCCCGGAGAACTCTTTCTCTCTCAACCCGAATGACCCTGGCCAGGGATTTGTCTGAGCAAGAACACATGGGATATTCCTCTCATGATACCGAGAGTGGATGATCCTCTATCGACACTCAATAGCCCTCGTAAGGTCGACTACCACTCCCAATGACCAGCTGTACTAGATCTGGGAACAGCCAAACCTATAAGTCTGGTATCAAAGAGTGGAGCACTCATACAGGACATCCTTGGTGTCTCAAGTCTAAGAACCAGATACACCACTAGGACTACGGAATCGTTGTCTGACAATAAGGCATCATCAACCATCCAGCATTCCGTAAGCGGATCAATCAGTGAACTCATTCTCCAATGAGCACCTGTACTATATCCCTAGTGTCCCTACACGAGCAGCTATGAGACCAGCTGCATCCATCATATGGACGGGTATACAGCACACCAGTCTATCCGGTTATCACGATGTCCCTCTCGAGTAACCTATGACCGGGATTATTTAGGATATGTGTTTAAAGGTGAATCGATCTCATTATCGTGATCTCATCACGATCCGATTCCCATTGCACAAATCCAAGGACATCACAATATATATGCATTTATGCAATAGTTATAAAGTGATATACGCCAAAATATAATAAGCAAAAAGATTCTGTATCAAGTCACACGTGCCATCACTCACGTGATTGGCTTGTTGGGCACTTATGACTAGCATGCATCATAATAGAAGCACCGAATAGGGCAGTGATTGATGCCCTAGTCCCGACACTAAAAACATGAGTTGAGAATCAAGATTTGTAGTCTTACATAATGGCCACCGATAACTCAGTGAAAGTACAAATCGAAGCATTGGAAATCAGAATTGAGAACCGGCTACAAGAAACACTTAATAATTTCAAAAAGAGCCTACTAGATAGCCTCAACAAATTTCAACAAAATGAGGGCTCAAATTATACATTGTATAGATATGAAAATACAGGAAAAGGGCCCCAAGATTATGACACAAACTACTCATACATGAAGGTGGAATTTCCTATTTGGATCAAGAGCAGCACTAAGATGGGGGGTGAATTAGTGCAGTGAAAAACTTTTGCGATTTTAGAAAATATTTCGTACATTCGAAGGAAATCGATTCGGAAAGATAGTAACTTTAAAACATAAGAGAGTGTAGGTGTAGTGAGAGCAAGATGAGGAGAAGAAATACTTTGCTATGAAATGATTTATAGTTAAAGAAGATTGTTCAAAACGAAATGCAAACCAGATTTAGAGTGGTTCGGTCAACGTGACCTATATCCACTTTTGGATTTCTCCTCCAACAAGGTCTCCGGCGTCCAGTAAAGTCTTTCCTTCAATAGGTGAAGACCGAACACCTCTTTACAACACTTTCTCCTTTTCTTGGGTTTAGGAGATGAACCCTTACAAGTCTCACTCCTCTTTCTTGGATGGTTAAAAGGCTAAGAGATTGAAGGAGGAGAACTCTAACTTTTATAATACTTTAAGGCTCAAGAACTCAAGATTATGCCAATAGGTTTTATTCCCTTTCATGCAAAAAGGGTGGGATTTTTATAGGCCCCAATGGCTTCAAAATTAGAGTAAAAAAGTATCACATCCCCGGAATCCGGGGTACTAGCGGTACCACCGTTGTTACTAGGCGGTACTACCGCCGTTGATATGACCTTGGGCAGTACCACCGCCAAACAGGGGTGGTACCACCGCTGGCATCACTCCTGCTGGCGTTACCACCGCCCATTCTGGGTGGTACCACTGCCCAAGAATCCAAGGGCACTGCTTTCTAGGCGGTGCCACCGTTGGCCCAGCGGTCCACCGCCGGCTATGTTTTTAGGGGCTGAATTGGGTGCTCAATTCGACCCAATTCAGCTCTGTTAAGGGCCTAGTTGGCCCATAATTAAGTTAGTGGGATTACCTCCCAAGTATGGCATATAGATAGGGGGAGTTAAGGTTAACTATGTCATCAATTGATTATCATCATCAAAAAGTGAGAGATTGTTGAATCTCGAATTTTGATGATGAAGTTAATTATAATTTGTTTTATCTAATCTATATATTAAGAAAAGTATATAGGATTAACTACGATGCAAGTAAGACATAAAGCTGGTGTTGTGCCGGAGTTAAGATCGAGATCACGTTGGGACTTCGTTAGAAGTTCGGACGTTCGTCGGAAGTTCTTCGAGAACAAACTGAGAAGTCCAGAAGCTTGCCATAGAAGCTCATTGGAACTCACCAAGAAGATCATCGCAAAGTCCAAGAGCTTGCCGGGAGTCCGTCGGAGAATTGCCGAGAGTTCGTCAGATGTTCGTCGAAAGTATGCCGAAAGCTCGTCGGAAGTGTGATTGACGTACCAGAACATGAATTGCAGTAATCATGTCTTAATGATCATAGTTAGAGTGTAAATTAAGTTAGGATTGGGAGGTAATCCCACTAACTTAATTAGGGGCCAACCGGGCCCTAAGTTGGGTTGGTTTGGGCCGGATTCAAGGCCCAACCAGGACCTAGAATTCCTAGCGGGCAGTGGCACCGCCAGGGCCGACAGTGACATCACTTGGGAGACTCGGTCTCCCAGGAATTCTAGGCGATGGTACCACCCTTGTCAGGAGGTAGTACCACCGGCAGTTATTACTGCTAGTGGTGGTACTGCCCCTGTCAAGCGGTGGTACTGCTAGAGCTCGATCTTCGAGCTCTGTCAGGTGGTAGTACCACCCAAACTGAGTAGTAGTACTGCCTAGTGTCAGATGTCAGGTGATAGTACCACCTAGGAATGGCGATGGTACCACGAGGATCCCAGAAATCCGGGATGAGACACTTCTTAGCTCCATTTTTGAAAGCCATTAGGGTCTATAAATACCCCACCCTTTTCTGCATGAAAGGGCAACGAAATCTTGATATATTCTTGAATCTTTGAAGTGTTAAAAAGTTGTAAAAGTGCTAGAGTTCTCCTCCTTCCTTTTCTAAGTGTTAAGATCATTCGAGAGAGGAGTGAAACTTGTAAGGGTTGTCTCCCAAACACGACAAAAGGAGAAAAGCTATAAAAGGCGGTTGGCCTTCGCCTATTGAAGGAAGGCCTCTAGTGAACTCCGGTGACCTTGTCGGAGGAGGAAGCCGAAAGTGGATATAGGTCACGAGTTACCGAACCACTCTAAATCTGGTTTGCATTTCGTTTTGAGCAATCTTCTTGAACTACAAATCATTTTATAGCAAAGTACTTCTTCTCCTCATCTTGCTTTCACTACACTTACGCTCTCTTACGTTTTAAAGTAATTATCTTTCCAAATCGATTTCCTTCGAATGTACGAAATATTTTTTGAAATTGCATAAGTTTTTCACTGCACTAATTCACCCCTCCCTCTTAATGCGCTCTTGATCCTAACAATTGGTATCAGAGCGAGGTTCACTCTCGTTTGGTTTAAAACCCGAGAGAGATGGTATATGTCGGCAACCAAGAGAGTCATTCAATTACACGTCCGCCCATATTCAATGGGATGGATTACACATATTGGAAGACAAGAATGAGGATCTTCCTAATTTGAATGGATTTTGAGCTTTGGAATATTGTAGAAAATAGATTTCAAAAGTCTTCTCTTCCAATGAACAATTGGAATGAGTTGGAGAAGAAGACTTTCGCTTTAAACGCAAAGGTTATGAATGCCTTATTTTGTGTATTAGATAAAAATGAGTTTAATCGAGTATCGATTTGTGAAATGACTTTTGATATTTAGCACACACTCGAAATGACTCATGAAGGCTCTAGTAGAGTGAAAGAGTCAAAAATTTACCTTTTAGTGTATTCTTGTGAATTGTTTCGAATAAAACCGAGTGAGACCATTGGAGACATGTATACCCGATTTACAGATGTCGTCAATGGTCTGAAAGGACTTGGTAAAAGTTTCTTGGATTTTGAGCTCGTTAATAAAGTTTTAAAATCCCTTCCAAAGAGTTAGAACCCTAAAGTCACGACCATTCAAGAGGCCAAAGATTTAAATAACTTTCCTATTGAAGAGCTAATTGGGTCACTAATGACCTATGAAATGACATGTAAAGCTCATGAAGAGCTTGATGACACCCTTCCAAAGAATAAGAAGGATATAGCACTAAGAACACAAGAAGACCACTTGAGAGAAAACTCAAGTGATGAGGACTTTGATGATGACTTGACACTTTTAACAAGGAAATTTAAAAAATTTATCAAAAGAAACAAATTTAAAAATGACACTAAAAATAAATTTGAACCCAAGAAAGATTAAGTAATTTGCTACGAATGCAAGAAACCAGGACACTACAAGAGTGAATGTCCCCAAGCCAAGAAGAGGACACCAAAGAAGAAGGCTCTCAAAGCAACATGGGATGACTCAAGCATATCCGAAGAAGAGGAGCCAACCAACACCGAGCAAGTTACTCACTATGTGCTAATGGCCATTGGAGATAAGGTAACAAGTTCAATTGATGCAAATTTATCATTTGATGAACTCTTAGATGCTTTTCATGATTTATTTGATGAATACAATACAATTAGTAAAAAATATAAATTATTAAAAAAGGAGCATGCATCTCTTATTAGTGATTTCGATAAATTAAAAATTAAGCATAATGATAGTTTAGCTCTATGTATAAAATGCCATGAAGTAGAAACACTTAGAAAGGAAAACTTGCTACTCAAAGATAACATGAAGAAATTTGAGGTTGGTAGCAAGTCTTTGAACATGATCCTTGCTAACAAGGGTCACGTTCATAGAAAAGGCAGAATCAGATTTTTGAGTAGCTCTCACCATAATCCAACTACCTTTGTTAAATGCCCAACCTTGCATGTTTCACCCCAAAGAAATGTAACTTTTGTTACAAATTTGGGCATGTAGCTTATCATTGTCCAATTAAGAAATGTAGTCCACATAAATTGATTTGGGTTCCTAAAGGAACAATAAATAACTCCATACAAAATGATAAGTTAAGCCAATCGATTTTTGAGACACCCAAGGTCAAATGGGTACCTTAAAATCATTATCTTTTGTAGAAACATATACCATCACAAGCTAGGAGCAAGAGATGATACCTTGATAGTAGATGCACAAGACATATGACCGGAGATCCGTCTTAATTCTCTAAGCTCACTAGCCTAGACAAAGGATATGCCACCTTTGAAGACAATGACAAAGGTAAAATCATTGGCAAAGGAACTATATGTAACACATCAAACTTTTTTATTGAAGATGTGTTATTAGTTGATGGCTTCAAGCATAACCTTTTGAGTATTAGTCAATTGTGTGATAAAGAATATATTGTTGGATTTGAATTTAATGCTTGCATTATTGAAAAACCAAACAAAAACATATTTATGATTGCACTAAAACAAAATAATGTATACACTATTAACATCAATGATATTTGCAATGAAATATGTTTTTTGATTTTCAATGACGATGCTTGGCTTTGGCATAGGAGATTAGGTCATGCTAGTATGAAACTAATCTCTCAAATTTCATCTAAAGAACTTGTAAGAGGAATTTCTCATATCAAGTTCGTCAAAGATAATGTGTGTGATGCATGTCAACTAGGAAAACAAATAAAAGGTAGCTTCAAACCTAAGAACCAAATAAGCACCTCTAGACCTTTGCAATTAATCCAAATGGAATTGCTCAGACTAATTTCTATATCAAGCCTAGGAGGCAGCAAATATGCATTTGTCATCGTGGATGATTATAGTAGATACACATGGACTTATTTTTTGACATATAAAAGTGAATGCTTTAGATATTTCTCTAAGTTTTGTAAACTTGTTCAAAATGAAAAGGGTTTTATGATTTCATCAATTCGAAGTGATCACGACGGTGAATTTCAAAACCATAATTTTCAAGAATTTTGTGAATCTAATGGATACAACCACAACTTCTCTACTCCAAGAAATCCTCAATAAAATAGAGTAGTAGAAAGAAAGAATAGAAATTTACAAGAAATGACAAGAACCATGTTGAATGAACATAGCCTACCCAAATATTTTTGGGCCGAAGCCGTAAACACAACATGCTATTCATTAATAGAGTACTAGTAAGATCCTTACTCACCAAAACTCCTTATAAGTTATGGAACAACAAAAAACCTAATGTTTCATATTTTAACGTTTTTGTTTGTAAGTGTTTTATCTTGAATGAAAAAGATGCCTTAGGAAAATTTGATACTAAATCCGATAAAGAAATTTTTCTTGACTATTCTTCTATTTCCAAAGCATTTCATATCTTTAATAAAAGAACTTTGATTATAGAAGAATCCATTTATGTTATTTTTAATGAGGTTTCCGAATTAAGAAAAATGATTTTGATGATGATGTTAATTTTGATGCCTTGAATTTAAATGAAACCCTTTCTCTATCTAGCAACTTGGATGCATCTACTTCCGAAACATCCTTACCCAAGGATTGGAAGTATGTTGATGCTTATCCTAAGGAGCTAATCATAGAAGACACATCTAAAGGGGTTCAAACATATTTTTCTCTTAAAAATTTTTGTGCCAACGTCGCTTTTCTCTCTCAAATTGAACCTAAATACATTGACGAGGCCATGAAAGATGATTCATGAATCATCACAATGCAAGATAAGTTAAATCAATTTGAGAGAAATGAGGTGTGGAAACTTGTTCCTAGGCCAAATGACTATTTAGTTATTGGTACTAAATGGGTTTTTAAAAATAAGTAAGATGAATCTGGTATCGTAGTTAGAAACAAGGCTAGATTAGTGGCTAAAGGTTTCAACTAAGCAGAATGTATCGATTATAAAGAAATCTGCACTCTTGTGGCTCGATTAGAAGCTATAAGGATGCTCCTTGCCTATGCTAGTAGTAATAATTTTAAGTTATTTCAAATGGATGTTAAAAATGCTTTTCTTAATGGCTTTATTTCCGAAGAAGTTTATGTTGAACAACCTCCCAGATTTGAGAATGATAGTCTCCCTAATCATGTGTTTAAATTAACTAAAGCTCTCTATAGTTTAAAACAAGTCCCAAGAGCTTGGTAAGAGAGACTTAGTTCATTTCTTATTAAAAATAATTTATCTAAAGGCAAGGTCAATACTACATTGTTTATGAGTCTTAAATTTGAAATGAGTTTGATGGGGGAATTAACTTTCTTTTTGGGCTTACAAATCAAACAACTAAGTAATAGTATATTTCTTAGTCAAACAAAATATGCCTTAGATTTGTTAAAAATGTTTAATATGGATAGCTCAAAGGCTATCAACACTCCTATGAACACCTCCACTAAGTTAGAAATTGATGAAAGTGGAGAAAGCTTTGATCAAAAAGCTTATAGGGGTATGATAGGAAGTTTACTTTACCTTACCGCAACTAGACCGGATATCATGTTTAGTATAGGACTTTGTGCTAGGTTTCAATGTAATCCTAAGATATCTCATCTTAAAGCAATTAAGAGAATACTTAGATATCTTAAAGGAACCACAAATAATTTCTCTAATGGCAAGGTCAATACTCCATTGTTTATCAAAAATTTTAAAAATAATTTTCTTATTGTTCAAATTTATGTTGATGATATCATTTTCGGCTCTACGAATGAATCTCTTTGTGAATCATTTGCTAAAAGTATGAGTTGAATTTGAAATGAGTTTGATGGGGGAATTAACTTTCTTTTTGGGCTTACAAATCAAACAACTAAGTAATGATATATTTCTTAGTCAAACAGAATATGTCTTAGATTTGTTAAAAAGGTTTAATATAGATAGCTCAAAGGCTATCAACACTCCTATGAGCACCTCCACTAAGTTAGAAATTGATGAAAGTGGAGAAAGCTTTGATTAAAAAGCTTATAGGGGTATGATAGGAAGTTTACTTTACCTCACCGTAACTAGACCGGATATCATGTTTAGTGTAGGACTTTGTGTTAGGTTTCAATGTAATCCTAAGATATCTCATCTTAAAACAATTAAGAGAATACTTAGATATCTTAAAGGAACCACAAATATAGGATTATGGTATCCAAAATCCAAAAACTTTAAGCTAATTGCTTTTGCTAATGTGGATTTTTTTAGATATAGACTAGATAGAAAAAACACTTCAGGAACATGTCAATTTTTGGGACATGCACTTGTTTCTTGGACTTACAAGAAACAAAATTCGGTTGCACTATCTATAATCGAAGCCAAGTACATTGCAGCTAGTGCATGCTGTGACTAATCATGATGTAATCCTAGAGTTTATTGATACAAAACATTAATTAGTCGATATTTTTACAAAGCCTTTAAGTGAAGAACAATTTGATTTTATTAGAAGAGAGTTAAGAATGTTAATATGTCCGAATGCATGAATTTGTTAAATTTCGGACTTTCTTAATTCTTTGATCACTCACTTAAATTATGTGCTAATAATTGTATGATGCGAATTTTATATAATGATAAGGTTGTGTGCTTCAATAACATGTTCACTTTGAAGTTGAAAATTTTATGCTTTGATGCTAAAAGCCTCTATGATGATGAGCATGTTATCATACAATGATGCAATATCATGTTTACTTTCATGATTATGATTTCTATTGAATATTGTGAAGTTTTAATCATACTTCGGATTCTTAATCTTTGAGTACTATAAAGCACTAATGATTTTGCCTTATGCAAGTAGTGATGAAAAGCCATTACAAAACACTTTATAAATGCATGAATTTGATGCATATTTTCTTTCCAAACTATCTTTCACTTAATGTATTTCTTGAATGGAGCTTTCATGAGTCTATGCCATATCAAGTTTATTTCATATTCTTGCTCCGTCACTTAATGATTTTTGATATATAGAAGTCATTGACAAATGCATCTCTCATGGATTTATCTCTTGTCAATTTTTAATTGAGAAATGGATTTAATATGATAATTCTTTTACATGAATTCTTTCTTAATGAAGGAAGATTTTTTTTTTTGAGATGAACACTTGCAAGAATTTAATTTCACTTGAATATCTTGATCCTTGTGAATAATGAAGCATGATTTAATGACACTCTTTTATCATTTTTAACTTCAATCAAAGTTGGTTCTTAATGGTTTTTCCTCCTTACTTTCCTCCTTCATGCGAAGTTTTAATGAAAAATAAAAAGGGAGAAGTTGATGGAAGCCATCTCGTTAAATATTTATAACGTTTAATGTTAGAAATTTTGAATGATATCATGTTATGAATGCTTGAAATATGATTTGTATGAATTTCTTTATAATTTAAAATATGACATGAATTTTTAGCACACTTGCATTTATTGTTGAATCATTCTCCTTTTTGTTGATGGCAAAGGGGGAGAAATAATACCAAAATATGATAAATTGATGATAAAAGTATACAATTTATTGATGATAAATGTATGCGATTTTACACTTGAAAACGTAGCATGTTAACTTTTCTTTATTATGATAAGATATCTGGAGCTTAACTTATAATTTTACAAATTGATATCTTGCCATAGAATGAATTGCTATATTTGTCATCCTTCATAATTGAAATATCAAGACTTGAAAATGGATGTCATTCCTTAACCTCATTTTCAGAATGTTACATCATGATAGGAATCATGATGTGTATTGGTAAGTTTAAATGAACTTAACTTATCAATATGTCTCATGAATTCAAAGTTTTGAATTCAAGAATTACTTTTCTCAAGTATGGCATATAGATAGGGGGAGTTAAGGCTAACTCCATCATCAATTGATTGTCATCATCAAAAAGGGGGAGATCGTTGAATCTCAGATTTTGATGATGAAGTCAATTGTAATTTGTTTTATCTAATCTATATATTGAAAAAAGTGTGCAGGATTATCTATGATGGCAGTAAGATACGAAACAAGTGTTGTGCTAGAGTCAAGATCGAGATCACGTTGGGAGTTCGAGAGTTCGTCGGAAGTTCGGACGTTTGTTAGAAGTTCTATGGGAAACAGCCGAGAAGTCTAGAAGCTTGCCATAGAAGCTCGTCGAAACTCACCAAGAAGATCATCGCAAAGTCCAGGAGCTTGCCGAGAGTTCGCCGGAGCATTGCCGAGAGTTCGTTAGATGTTTGCCGGAAGTATGCCGGAAGCTCGCCGGAAGTGCGATTGACGCACCGGAACATGAATTGCAGTAATCATGTCTTAATTATCATAGTTAGAGTGTAAATTAAGTTAGGATTGAGAAGTAATCACACTAACTTAATTAGGGGCCAACTAGGCCCTAAGTTGGGCTAGTTTGGGCCAAATTCAAGGCCCAATCAGGACCTATAATTCCTTATCGATGGTGGCATCGCCTAGGAGACTCTGGGCGGTACCGCCCCGGAATTCTGGGCGATGGTACCGCCCATGTTAGGCGGTAGTACCGCCAGCAGTTATTACTGCTAGCAGTGGTATTGCTAGAGCTCAATCTCCGAGCTCTGTCAGGCAGTAGTACCACTCAGACTAAGTGGTAATATCGCCCAGTGTCATACGTCAAGCGGTAGTACCGCCCAGTAATGGCGGTGGTACCGCCAGGACCCTAGAAATCTTGGATAAGACACTTCTTGGCTCTATTTTTGAAAGCCATTGAGGTATGTAAATACCCCACCCTTTTCTACATGAAAGGGCAATGAAATCTTGATATATTCTTGAATCTTTAAAGTGTTAAAGAGTTGTAAAAGTGCTAGAGTCCTTTGCCTTCCTTTTCTAAGTGTTGAGATCATTTAAGAGAGGAGTGAAACTTGTAAGGGTTGTCTCCTAAACCCGGCAAAAGGAGAAAAGCTGTAAAAGGTGGTTGGCCTTTGCCTATTGAAGGAAGGCCTCTAGTGGATGCCAATGACCTCGTCGGAGGAGAAAGTCGAAAGTGGATGTAGGTCACGATTGACCGAACCACTCTAAATCTGGTTTGCATTTCATTTTGAGCAATCTTCTTTAACTACAAATCATTTTATAGCAAAGTACTTCTTCTCCTCATCTTGCTTTCACTACACTTACGCTATCTTATGTTTTAAAGTAATTATCGTTCTGAATCGATTTCCTTCGAACATACAAAATATTTTCTGAAATAGCATAAATTTTTTGCTGCACTAATTCACACCCCCCCCCTCTTAGTGTGCTCTTGATTCTAACAATCCTAACTTAATTTATGCTCTAACTATGACATTTAAGATAATTTACAGCGTATCTTGTTCCGGTGCATCAATTGCTCTTCTAGTGAGCTTTCGACGTACTTCCGACGAACATCCGACGAACTCTCGGCAATGTTCTGGTGGACTCTTGATAAGCTTTTGGACTTTACGATGATCTTCTTGGTGAGTTCTGACGAGCTTCTATGGCAAGCTCTTGGACTTCTCAGTTGGTTCTCACAGAACTTTCGACGAACTATCACGACCTTAGCTAGAATTGCCTAAGGCGTGAGGCACCCCTTACGGCCAAGACGCGAACTTAGCTTGCATTACCTAAGTCGCGCTTCACCCTTGCGATATTGCTCCACAAAGATCAGCCCACTTGTAACCTCTCGTAGGTCCTAAAGGACCTGTAAAAGAGAAAGTTGATTAGTTTGAAAGAACGAGCGACGGACAAGTCCCGATGTCTCACAAAAAGAGGGGAAGCTTTACAAGCAATTCAGCGAGCACCTTGCATGCACAAGAGAAAAGAGGGAGAGGGGGAAAACAAGGGCTTTAGAAGGTTAAATGAACAACTGCAAGCCTACAAACAACTGCTCACCGAGTCCCGGGCATGACAACAAGTTCCCGTCAAGGCAACGTGCAAACTTGCAAATGAGTGTTCAATGCCCGATATTATACCAAAGCCCCATCCAGCCCTGTGCCACCTGGGGGGTTCAAAGGGGCTAAGATGGCTGATGTTTTGGTGAGCGGAGGCAGATTCCAGAAGTCAGCCCGCGACACACGAAAACGAAGCTGTTTTGGGGGCTGTTTTGCTCGGTTCGGTGAGCAGTCGCTTTGTAACGCTGCAGCTTGTTCGAACTTACATTTTTACAAGCAAAATGACTCAAAACCATGGCAAAACAGGTTGCCAAGTAACTATACATGTAGATGAGAGCGACGAATGGTTCGTTGAACGGAGTTGTTGTGAGTGCGCGACGACCGTTCGTGACATTCTCCCCCACCTAAACTGTCGACGCCCTCGTCGATACTTGTTGGTAGTTATTGATGATCTCTTCTTCATGTTGCAGGGTGTCTTCAAGCTCCCAATTGGCTTCAGTTCGGGGAAGCTTTCGCCACTTCACCAAGTACTCTGTTTGCTCAGCTCCGTTGGGTAGCTTTATCTTGCGGTTCGCTAGAATGGTTTCAACTCGCTTCTCATAGGAGGCTGTGATGGGAGGTAGCCGAGTTGGAATACTTCGGGAAGTATCTTGCGGATCCAAGTGGTAGGCTTTTAGGTTGTTGGCGTGAAGAACATTGTGAATTTTGAACCATGCTGGCAGCTGCGACTTGTAAGAGACGTTGCCTACCCTGCTGATAATTGGGAAGGGTCCTTCATACTTGCGCACCAATCCTTTGTGGACTTTATTCCTAAAGAATTGGAGTGATGCTGGTTAGAGTTTTACCAACACCAAATCGCCAACTTTGAACTCTTGCGGTCGCCTTCCCAAGTCTGCCCACTTCTTCATCCTTTTTATCGCCTTCTCTAAGTAAGCCCTCGCAATATCTGCATTTCGATGCCACTCCTTTGCGAAATGGTAGGCTGATGGACAAGTCCTAGTATACCCAATGGCCATGGTGTGCAGAGTCGACGGTTGTTGTCTGGTAATGATCTCGAAGGGGCTCTTGTTGGATGTAGAGCTCCGTTGCAAGTTGTAGGAGAATTGGACAATGTCCAACAGCTTCACCCAATCTCGTTAGTTGGCACTCACATAGTGCCAAAGATATTGCTCCAGGAGCGAGTTTATCCTTTCAATCTGACCATCCGTCTGGGGGTGGAGGCTTATAGAGAAGTATAACTTTGACCCCAACAATTTAAATAGCTCGGCCCAGAATCTTCCCAAGAACCGAGCGTCTCGATCACTAATGATATTGTGCGGGACTCCCCAATACTTCACCACATCCTTCATCATCAGCTTGGCCGCCTCCTCTGCTGAACAGTGTAGGGGAGCAACAATGAAAGTTGCATACTTTGAAAACCGATCGACCACCACGAGTATCGATCCGAGTCTCCCTATAAGTGGCAAACTTGATATTAAGTCCAAGGAAATGCTCTCCCACGGCCTTTTTAATATGGGCAACGACTCCAAAAGTCCCACCGGCTTCCGCTGCTCCACCTTGTCTTGTTGGCAAGTAAGGCATGTTCGAACATATTCCTCCATATCTGTCCCCATCTTCGGCTATTAGAAGGCCCTCTCCACAAGAGCCAATGTTCTGTGAATGCTTGGGTGTCCAGTCCAAAGGGAATCATGACACTCTTTTAAGAGTTCACGCCTTAAATTATCTACTCCGGAAACATAAACCCTATTCCCTTTTGTGTAAACGAGTCCCTCTTGGACCTAAAATCATCGTGTCTTGCCTTTTCTGATGAGCTGCAACAGGATAACTGCTTGGGGGTCACTATACAGTCCATCCCTGATCCTTGAAAGGAAGTTGGAGTGCAACTGACTTGCTTGGCCTCCACCCTCCAATTGTGCAGCATTCACACGCTCCACTTTCTAACTCAATGCATCGGCCACGACATTTGCCTTCCCAAGCTTATACTCCATTGCCATATCAAATTCAGCCAGGAAGTCCTGCCAACGCGCTTGCTTTGGGGAGAGCTTCTTCTGAGTTTGGAAATAGCTCAGAGCGATGTTGTCTATCCTCAGTATAAATCGTGATCCGAGGAGATAGTGTCGCCAAACTCGTAGATAGTGGATCACCGTTGTCATCTCCTTCTCATGCATTGGATATCGCCACTCGGTCTCGTTGAGTTTGCGGCTCTTGTAGGCCACCGGATGACCCTCCTACATGAGTACTCCCCCAATAGCGAAGTCCGAAGCATTTGTATGGACTTCAAAAGGCTCCCCATAGTCTGGCAATTTGAGCACTGGTTCTTCCATAACAGCAGCCTTCGGATCTTGGAATGCTATTTCACATTTGTCAGACCATTTCCAAGGCTGCTCCTTCTTCAGCAACTCCGTCAGTGGGGTTGCACGCTTCGAATATCCTACTATGAAGCGTCGATAATAGTTGATGAAACCAAGGAAGGATCTCAACTCTAGCACCTTCTTTGGAGTTCACCAATCTGCAACCGCTTGCACCTTCGACTTATCCATCTGAATGGAGCCATCACCGATTCGATGTCCCAAGAATAAGATCTCAGTTTGAGCAAAGTAGCATTTCACCCTTTTCACGAACAAAGTGTTCTCCCTGAGAACCTTGAAAATTGTTTGAAGGTGTTTGACGTGCTCCTCGAGCGTTTGACTGTAGACGACAATATCGTCCAAGTA
Source organism: Musa acuminata AAA Group (assembly GCF_036884655.1). Taxonomy (NCBI): domain Eukaryota; kingdom Viridiplantae; phylum Streptophyta; class Magnoliopsida; order Zingiberales; family Musaceae; genus Musa; species Musa acuminata. The sequence goes on along the minus strand of NC_088358.1, from coordinate 13,308,799 downwards.
GATGACCACGAACTTATCCAAATACTCCTTGAATAGCTGGTTCATGAGAGTGCAGAACGTGGCCGGAGCATTGGTTAAGCCGAAAGGCATCACCAAGAACTCAAATGCTCCATACCTGTTCACACAGGTAGTCTTCGCTTCGTCGCCTTCAGCAGTGCGCACCTACCAATACCCCGACCGAAGGTCGAGTTTTGAGAAATACTTGGCTTTGCCCAATTGGTCGAACAAGTCTGCAATGAGCGGGATAGGATACTTGTTCTTCACTGTCACTTTGTTGAGGGCTCGGTAGTCGACGCATAATCGGAGGCTCCCATCTTGTTTCTTCTGGAAGAGAACTGGAGCTCCGAAAGGTGCTTTAGAGCTGCGGATGAGACCCCCACTTAGCAGTTCACCTAACTGCTTCCTGAGTTCTGCCAACTCTGGCGGGGGCATGTGGTAGGGTGGTCTCGCTGGAGGCTTCACTCCTGGCTCCAGCTCGTTGTTGTGATCCACGCCCCTGCGTGGTGGAAGAGTCTTCGGCAACTCGGGTGGCATAACATCATTGAACTCTTTCAGGACATTCGCCACCATAGTAGGTTCTTGAATGGCCTTCTCGTCAAGTGGCTCTAGCTTCATCGCAGCCACGAAGGTTAATTCACCTTTTCGCACCCCTTTCTTTAGTTGCAACGCTGATATATGTTGCAGTTCCTTGGTTCCTCTCCGAGAGATAGGAACCACGCAGGGATCATCGCCTCCCATCACACATAGGGAGTTCAAGAATGGCATTAGCACCAACTTCGCCGCGTGCATAAACTCCATTCCAAGAATCACTTGGAAGTCATCTAATGGCACTGCCATCATGTTGGTGTTCCCACTCCATGTCCCAATTTTGATGGGGACTCCCTTCGCCAACCCGGAGATTTGCTTGGCCTCCGAGTTCACCGCCTTCATTCGACTTGGGCTCTTCTCCAAGATCAACCCAAGTCGCTTTGCTTCTCGATCGGCTATAAAGTTGTGGGTAGCGCCCGTGTCCACCATTGCACGAGTTGTTTGGCCATTGAGCTTGATGTCAACATACATTAGCTCGCCACTTCCTTCTTTTTGTTGCTTTGTCTTCGGGTTCTCCCCCACTTGACCCCGCATGGTGTTTAACAAACGCATGGCTCCCATCAGGGGTCCTTGCGACTCCTCATCATCGCTGCTGACTTCAAAACTACTCGAACTAAGGGCGACAGCCTTGCCCTTGTCCGATTTGGGAGGGAGAATGGAAGCTGTTAGCGCATTGAGTGCCTGTTTTTGTGGGCACTCCCTCACCATGTGTGGCCCTCCACACAAGAAGCATTCGTCAGGTTTCGGGGCCTTACCTTTCAGGCTTGGCCCTTTGTGGGAACTCTTCTTCTTTTGTTCGCCCCCAAGCTCCTTCCCTCGAGAATGTTTTGGAGGGTGATTGCCTGAAGATTGTTTCCTTCTCCCTGGGTCTTCGGAGGAAACAAAGTCGGTGAGCCTTTCTACAGCAGTAATTGCTCCGACCACATCGGTGACATTCCTTCGATTTAGTTCCTATTGAGCCCATGGCTTTAAACCATCGAGGAAGCTAAACAACTTGTCCTTCTCGGACATGTCCCATATGTCCAGCATTAGTGCAGAAAATTGTTTCACATAGTCTCGAATGGTGGAACTCTGGCGGAGTTGTCTCAACTTCCTTCTTGCGACGAACTCTGTGTTCTCAGGTAGGAACTGAGTTCTCAACTCCCGCTTCAAGTCTTCCCATGTGTTAACCCGACACCGACCTTGTTGGATCTCCTCCCAATGGGTTCGCCACCAAAGTTTCGCATCTCCGTTCAAATACATAGTTGCTATAGAAACTTTGGTATCTTCAGAATCGGGCCTCGTAGCTCAAAAGTATTGTTTCATGTCGAACAAAAAATTCTTGAGCTCTTTGGCATCTCTGGCCCCTCCAAAACCATGAGGCTCGGGTGCCCTCAAGTTTTGTGGTGGTGCAACGCGGGTGTTCTTCCTCCCATATTTAGTGCTCTTGTAAGCATGGCCACCTTTGAAGTGAGTTCCGCCACAACATCCTGTAAGTTTTGTACGGAGTCTTTGGTGTCGTCAGATAGTCGGTCGACTAGGGCCTCGACCTTGTCGATCCTAGACTCTGCTTCCTCTTGTGAGCTCTCTACCCCAACAAGCCTTTATTGGCTATGGTAGAGTTCCTCCAAGCTCGCTTTAAGAACATCCAGGCGGGTTTCTGCTATTGTGAGTCTCTCCTTATGACTCTTTTTCCCCGTTGGCACTCCAGATTGCGCCTCCTCTGGTCGCGGAGAGTAGCTAACTTCTCGCTCATCATGTTCGCTATCGCGCTCCTCTTGAGCAGCTCCAACAACATGAGAGCGAGTGTGCACATGCAGCCCACCTGCGGTTGCTTGGGGCAAGGGTCCGACTTGCCCCATCTTACTTGATTCGCCATGATGCTTTGCCATGGCGAAGTTGCGAAGTTCCTTCGCTGCTCGCTCGAAGTGCTTGCCTGCTCTGATACCACAATGTCATAACCTTAGCTGGTATTGCCTAAGGCGTGAGGCACCCCTTGCAGCCAAGATGCGAACTTAGCTTGCATTGCCTAAGTCACGCTTTGCCCTTGCGATATTGCTCCGCAAAGATCAGCCCACTTGTAACCTCTCGCAGGTCCTGAATGACCTGTAAAAGAGAAAGTTGATTAGTTCGAAAGAACGAGCGATGGACAAGTCCCGACGTGTCGCGAAAAGAGGGGAAGCTTTACAAGCAATTCAGCGAGCACCTTGCATACACAAGAGAAAAGAGGGAGAGGGGGAAAACAAGGGCTTTAGATGGTTGAACGAACAACTGCAAGCCCACAAACAGCTGCTCACCGAGTCCCGAGCGTGACAACTGTTAGGATCGAGAGCACTAAGAGGGGGGGGTGAATTAGTGCAGCAGAAATCTTTCAGTGATTAAAAACAAAAGCTGCGTTCGTTTGATAAAAACTATTTTGATGCAAAAGCCGATTCTAAGAATACTTATGATTAAGTGCAGTTTATGTCTAAACACAGTTTGCGTCTAAGCGCAGTTTGCGTCTAAATGCAGTTTGCGTCTAAATGCAGATTGTGTCTAAGCGCAGTTTGCGTCTAAGCGCAGTTTGCGTCTAAGATCAGATTGCGTCTAAGCGCTGTGCAGTTTGCGTCTAAACGCAGTTTTACGTATAAACACAGTTTTACGTTTAAACGTAGTTTTTATGTCTAAACGTAGTTTGCGTCTAAATGCAGTTTTACGTCTAAACGTAGTTTTATGTCTAAACGTAGTTTGCGTCTAAATGCAGTTTTACGTCTAAACGTAGTTTTACGTTTAAAAGTAGTTTACGTCTAAAACACAGTTTTACGTCTAAACACAGTTTGTGCAGTTTATGTCTAAACGCAGTTTTAAAGGGATCTGAACTTAGAAACTTCGTTCGTAAAAGCGCAGAAGACAGTTTTGCAGAATCAAAACGTAAACGTAAACTGTAATGTATGAAAACACTGATTTACGTCGGAATGCAGATTCGGAAAGATCAGCACTTAGAAACTTGTTCGTAAAGGCGCAGAGAGCAGTAGCTATGTAGGAGGTTTGCAGTAATGATAAAGTGCTCAAAATAAATGCAAACCAGAGATTTAGAGTGGTTCGATCAGTCTTGACCTACTCCAATTTTGGCTTCCTCCACCGACGAGGTCACCGACGTCAACTAGAGGCCTTCCTTCAATAGGCGAAGGCCAACTACCCTCTTACAGATTCACTCCTTTTGACGGGCTTAGGAGACAACCCTTACAGAAGTTTTCTCTCCTCTCTTTACAACTCAAACTTGAAGAATAGAAAGAGGAGAACTAGCAGTTTTGAGCTCTAAGAAACACAGAAAGATAGCAATATTTCGAGTGTGTGTTCTGTGCTTTCAATGCTGAATGGGTGGGGTATTTATAGGCCCCAACCCAGTTCAAATTTGGAGCTCAAAACGATCAAATCCCGGAATTCCGGGATCAGGCAGTTGCACCTCCTGACTGGAGAGGTTGCATCGCCTGGCAGAGCTCGAGGACTGAGCCCAGGCGGTTGCACCTCTCTATCAGGGGCGGTTGCACCGCTTGAGTCTGGCTCGGAGACTGAGCCCCAGGCGGTGCCACCTCTTGACTGAGGCGGTTGCACCTCTCTACCAGAGCTCGAAGACCGAGCTCAGGCAGTGCCACCTCTCTGTCAGGGAGGTTGCACCGCCCAGTCTCACTGGGAGGCTTAGCCCAGGTGGTGCCACCTCCTGGCCTAGGCGGTTGCACCTCCTGGTGCAATCAGGGTCCGAATGGTTAGCTCCATTCGGCCTAATTTCAGTCTTTCAGGGGCCCAATTGCCCCAAGATTAAGCTAATGGGATCACCTCCCATTTTCCAACTTAATCAACGTGCTAACTACGATTAGATCTAAGACAATTTCTGTAGCTTTGCTTCGGTGCGTCAATCGCTTCTTCCGGCGAGTTTCCGGCGAACTTCCGTCGATCATCCGATGAACCCTCGGTGATGCTCCTGCAGACTTCCGGCAAACTCTTGGACTTTGCGACGATCCACTTGGCGAGCTCGAACGAGCTTCGCTTGGCAAGCGTCTGGACTTCTCGGATCTGTTCTCGCAGAACCTCCGACGACCGTCCGAACTTCCGTCGAACTCTCGAACTCCCAACGTGATCATGAACTTGACTCCGGCGCAACTCCTGCTGCTTGTCTAACTTTCATCGTAGTTAATCCTGCACACTTAAAACAAAAACTTCGATCGAGACAATTAATCCTAAGCAATTAACCAAGTTGTTCGGCATGTCATTGGTCTCTCGACGCTTCGTCCGATTCTTCGACGCATCGTCCTTTCCTGCAGCCTATTGCCCAATCGGCCAGTTGACTCTGCAACTCCGATATCCTTGGCACAATACCTGCTCTTCTTGGCCCGATGCCCGAGTGCACGGCCCGAAGCCTTCTGTCGATACGTCGACCGATCCACCGGCCCGACGTCCAATCTTCTGACATGTTCCTCCGGCACAATATGATATTCCTGCTTTATTTGTCTCATCCTGATCAAAGCATCCTGTGTCACTCAAAACGCAGATTAAATCATAAACATATATCAAGTAGTTTCATCATCAAAATACGAGATTCAACAATCTCCCCCTTTTTGATGATGACAACCACTTGATGACGGAGTTAAACTTAACTCCCGGAGTTTAAATAAACTCCCCCTACCAATATGCCATATTGATAGAAACTCTTAGATTCAAAAATCTAAGCAACATGTCATCATAAACGGAGTTAACCTTAACTCCCAGAGTTTAAACAAACTCCCCCTATCAATATGCCATATTGATAGAAACTCTTGGATTCAAAAATCCAAGCAACATGTCATCATAAACTTATGCATAACATGTCATGTCATCAACATACTTCTCCCTCTTTGTCATCAACAAAAAGGAGAAGTACCACAATCAAGTGTTTGTGATATAAGTTTAACTCATTTCATGAAAAACATAATATCTATTGTTATCATCATGCAAGTTTGCTATCATCATATGGTAAGATATCAACATGTAAAATTACGATTCAAGTTCTTGATATCTTAACATGATATGACATTCATAGCACCTATTCATATGAATGCTGCTTTTGATATCTCATCATAATATGGCATTCATGACACTTTTAGGATCAAGAAAATCCGAAAATGAAATTTGATACTTTTATACATTCGGACAGGGTTTTACTAGAGATATTCAATTACAATCATGAAGGTAAAACATGCTTATTATCATGGAAATTTTTGTATTCAAGCACATAATTTTCAACATGTAATCATGGCAAGTAATTGTGTAAAATCATTATGGCAATCAAGTGATTTGATCATTCAATCAAAAAAGTCCGAAAAATAATTTTAACACGTTTAATCATTCGGACATATTTTTGCCATAGTTTTTCAAATATAATCATGAAGATAAGGCATGCTCATCATCATGGTAGTATGATAGCAAGTTTACCATATACAAGCTAGCAAAAAATTTCTACATTTTAAGGCCCGCAAGCTAGCAATTTTGAGATGTTCAAGAAAGCAACTCTTGCTTCTTGAAATATAAGTTTTGCTAGATGTGCAAGTTAACTTTTTGCTTCTTGAGATAGGCAAGATAGCACTTTTGCAATTTTTGTTTGGCAAGCTTGTGATGTTCAAGATAACAAGCTCTTTCTTCTCTTTTGAGAAGTATCATTTTTGCTTTCTTTGCAAAGTGCAAGCTAGCAAAATGCCAAACTAGCAAGAGATAATGTTTTACATGAGGCAAGCAAACAATTTGGCAAGTGTTACATTTGCATCTTCTCTTTAGATGTGCAAGAAAATAAACAAGTTTTTGCATTTTCTTGACATTTCAAGCTAGCAATTATCGGTGATGTTCAAGATAGCAATTTCTTCTCTTTTGTAATTTTTGCATTTTTCTTGAATTGTGCTAGCAATCTATCTCCCCCTTTGTCATTGTCAAAAAGAAGGAAAAACCCTTTACATCAATTTCTAAATCATGACAAAGGTAAGTAATCATTCTTATTTGTGCATCATTATAGTTTCAATGCACAAATTCATTAACATTACATTTCATTCTTTTTTTTTTTTTTTTTTGCATGATACGAATAATCAATCATCATCATGAGCATATCAAACATGATATTCAAGCATTCATGATATATCATTTCGGCAACATGATCATAGATATTCAAACGATGGTATCTACATGTCAGAATTCATTACATCCTATTATGCATGATCATTAACTCCTCATTTGTATTTCGTGCATTATTTCATTTCATCTCATAAGAAATATCAAGAAGAGTTATTGGATGATGAGATAAATATTTTATGAATACACGGAATATCATAAGTGTTTCATGTATTCATATTATCACATGAAGCATATTATCATTTTTAAGATTCATAACATGAATAATGTTATTACTATTTCATCAAAATTAATTTCGAGATTCACACAATATCATGAAATCATTAATCTCGATAAGATGGGAAAAGCATTTTCTTTTTAAGTGATTCTTTTAACACATCATAAAAAACTCATTCATAATTCAAGTGATTTACAAGATATCATACATGAATTTATCACTTGTATTTCATCAAAATCGAGAACTCTAGAGATAAAAAATGATTGAAGCATTTAATCTGATTGAAGCATGATTCATATTTAAAGTGTATCTTATGTCGTAAATATGAATCAAGCATTTGTCAAATCTGAAATCATCCTCAAAATTACATTCAATAAATTCATATATGACAAGCATAGATTTATTGAAAAATCAATAAGATAGAGGATTACATTTCAAGTGTTCATCAATTGTAGCATTTCATCACATAGTAAGATATCAGCTCGTATAATGCAAATTTTTGCTTGATATCTTGATACAGGGCATATAGCAATGATAGCAATTATATATTTCTTGGTGATGCAAGCATGGGATAATCATAGCATAGTGTTTATAGCATCAATTCATATATTTCTAAACATGGCAGTGTTTATCAATTCATATATCTCCCCTTTTTTTAAGTGTTTCATCTTAAGTGATCGATTTTATGTTAACATGCCTTTTCATTTATGTCAAATGAAAACATGCATCAACGTTTAGGATCGTAAAATGAATTTCATCATAAAACCATCAATCACAAAAATCATCATGTATAACTTTAAAATCTCATGCATAAAATCGTCAAATCATAGTATCAAAACTTTAATATTTTCATTGCAACATTAAGCAAGGTTTCATTGAACATAATTTTGAATGATTCTTATAAATGCCTAAAACTTCTTTAGTTTTAATTTATATGGTTGACTTTATAATAGCATGCTCAACTCTTTATTCTTATGTCAAAACCATACATCATATTTAACAAACAAAGACAATGAAAAATATCAAGCCTTCCATACAAAAGCCATGTATCGTCACTGAAAAGCAATATCAAAATATACATTCTTGCTTCTCAAGCACATAAATAAGATTTAATCTCACTAGGTGTACAATCATTAGATTTCTATCTTGCATTAACATGCAATTTTCATTTTCAAAATTACAAGCATGATCATATTTTTGCATTTTCATTATTAAATTATTAAAAATGTAATTTTCAAGAAAATTTAAAGAAAAAGAAAAATGCATCATCAAAAACATCATGTAACTTCGAAGTAAATTAAAGGCATTTTGATTACCTTAGCGTCGAAAGGCGTAAAGGCGTAGTTTGCCACCTCGCCTTTGTTGATTTTCTCCTCGTCTTCAGAGGAGCTCGATTCATCCCAATTTTTGTTCTTCTTCTTACGTTCAAAGCAAGTAGTTCCATTCTTTTTACTTTTTAATTTTTTGTTTCATTTGTAGTTTAAGTTCACCATCACTTGAGCTTATGCTCGAGTGGTCTTCAAATGTTCTGTGTCCCAAATCCTTCCTGTTCTTTGGAAGGTGGTTCTCAAGTTCTTCACGAGCATTGCACATCATTTCATATGTGATCAATGAACCAATCAGTTCTTCAAGTGGAAATTGGTTCAAGTTTTTTGATTCTTGAATAGCAGTTACTTTTGAATCCCAAGTTTTAGAAAGTGAGCGCAAAACTTTGTTAACGAGTTCAAAATCCGAAAAGCTTTTACCAAGTGATTTTAAACCATTGACGACATCCGTAAAACGGGTGTACATGTCAACAACGGTTTCGCTTGGTTTCATATGAAAAAGCTTGAAATCATGCAGTAAAATATTAACTTTCGAGTCTTTGACTCTACTAGTTCCCTCGTGCGTGATTTCAAGAGCGCGCCAAATATCGAAAGCCGTTTCACACAAAGAAACCCGATTGAACTCATTTTTGTCCAAAGCGCAAAATAAGGCATTCATAGCCTTTGCGTTTAAAGAAAACTACTTCTTCTCTAAATCCGACCATTCGTTCATCGGTTTAGAGGGAAGTTGAAAACCGTTTTCAACGATATTCCATAAATCCAGATTTAGAGAAATCAAGAAAACTCTCATTCGAGTTTTCCAATAAGTGTAGTCCAATCCGTTAAAGAACGGTGGACGAAAGACCGAAAAGCCCTCTTGAAGAGCCATTTCTCTCGGGTGTAAATCCGAAATGAGAAATACCCCGCTCTGATACCAATTGTTAGGATCGAGAGCACTAAGAGGGGGGGGTGAATTAGTGCAGCGGAAATCTTTTAGTGATTAAAAACGAAAGCTGCGTTCGTTTGATAAAAACTATTTTGATGCAAAAGCTGATTCTAAGAATACTTATGATTAAGTGCAGTTTATGTCTAAACATAGTTTGCGTCTAAGCGCAGTTTGCGTCTAAATGCAGTTTGCGTCTAAATGCATATTGCGTCTAAGCGCCGTTTGCGTCTAAGCGCAGTTTGCGTCTAAGATCAGATTGCGTATAAGCGCAGTGCAGTTTGCGTCTAAACGTAGTTTTACGTCTAAACACAATTTTACGTTTAAACGTAGTTTTTACGTCTAAACGCAGTTTGCATCTAAACGCAGTTTTACGTCTAAACGTAGTTTTACGTCTAAACGCAGTTTGCGTCTAAACACAGTTTTACGTCTAAACGTAGTTTTACGTTTAAAAGTAGTTTACGTCTAAAACACAGTTTTATGTCGAAACACAGTTTGTGCAGTTTACATCTAAACGCAGTTTTAAAGGGATCTGAACTTAGAAACTTCGTTCGTAAAAGCGCAGAAGACAGTTTTGCAGAATCAAAACGTAAACGTAAACTGTAATGTATGAAAACACCAATTTACGTCAGAATGCAGATTCGGAAAGATCAGCACTTAGAAACTTGTTCGTAAAGGCGCAGAGAGCAGTAGCTATGTAGGAGGTTTGCAGTAATGATAAAGTGCTCAAAATAAACGCAAACCAGAGATTTAGAGTGGTTCGGTCAGTCTTGACCTACTCCACTTTTGGCTTCCTCCACCGACGAGGTCACCGACGTCAACTAGAGGCCTTCCTTCAATAGGCGAAGGCCAACTACCCTCTTACAGATTCACTCCTTTTGACAGGCTTAGGAGACAACCCTTACAGAAGTTTTCTCTCCTCTCTTGACAACTCAAACTTGAAGAATAGAAAGAGGAGAACTCGCAGTTTTGAGCTCTAAGAAACACAGAAAGATAGCAAGATTTCGAGTGTGTGTTCTGTGCTTTCAGTGCTGAATGGGTGGGGTATTTATAGGCCCCAACCCAATTCAAATTTGGAGCTCAAAACGATCAAATCCTGGAATTCCGGGATCAGGCGGTTGCACCTCCTGACTGGAGAGGTTGCACCGCCTGGCAGAGCTCGAGGACTGAGCCCAGGCGGTTGCACCTCTCTGTCAGGGGCGGTTGCACCGCCTGAGTCTGGCTCGGAGACTGAGCCCCAAGCGGTGCCACCTCTTGACTGAGGCGGTTGCACCTCTCTGCCAAAGCTCGAAGATCGAGCTCAGGCGGTGCCACCTCTCTGTCAGGGAGGTTACACTGCCCAGTCTCGCTGGGAGGTTTAGCCCAAGCGGTGCCACCTCCTGGCCTAGGCGGTTGCACCTCCTGGTGCAATCAAGGTCCGAATGGGTAGCTCCATTCGGCCCAATTTCAGTCTTTCAGGGGCCCAATTGCCCCAAGATTAAGCTAATGGGATCACCTCCCATTTTCCAACTTAATCAACATGCTAACTACGATTAGATCTAAGACAATTTCTGCAGCTTTGCTTCGGTGCATCAATCGCTTCTTCCGGCGAGTTTCCGGCGAACTTCCGTCGATCATCCGATGAACCCTCGGTGATGCTCCTGCGGACTTCCGGCAAACTCTTGGACTTTGTGACGATCCACTTGGTGAGTTCGAACGAGCTTCGCTTGGCAAGCTTCTGGACTTCTCGGATCTGTTCTCGCAGAACCTTCGACGACCGTCCGAACTTCCGTCGAACTCTCGAACTCCCAACGTGATCATGAACTTGACTCCGGCGCAACTCCTACTGCTTGTCGAACTTTCATCGTAGTTAATCCTGCACACTTAAAACAAAAACTTCGATCGAGACAATTAATCCTAAGCAATTAACCAAGTTGTTCGGCATGTCATTGGTCTCTCGACGCTTCGTCCGATTCTTCGGCGCATCGTCCTTTCCTGCAGCCTATTGCCCAATCGGCCAGTTGACTCTACAACTCCGATATCCTTGGCACAATACCTGCTCTTCTTGGCCCGATGCCCGAGTCCACGGCCCGAAGCCTTCTATCGATACGTCGACCGATCCACCGGCCCGACGTCCAATCTTTTGACATGTTCCTCCGGCACAATATGATATTCCTGCTTTAATTGTCTCATCTTGATCAAAGCATCCTGCATCACTCAAAACGCAGATTAAATCATAAACATATATCAAGTAGTTTCATCATCAAAATATGAGATTCAACAGCAACAAGTTCCCGTCAAGGCAACGTGAGAACTTGCGAATGAGTGTTCAACGCCCGATACTATACCGAAGCCCCATCCAGCCCTATGCCACCCGGAGGGTTCAAAGGGGCTGAGATGGCTGACGTTTTGGTGAGCGGAGGCAGATTCCAGAAATCAGCTCGCGTCACACGAAAACAGAGCTATTTTGGGGCTGTTTTGCTTGGTTCAGTGAGCGGTCGCTTTGTAATGCTGCAGCTTATTCAAACTTACATTTTTACAAGCAAAATGACTCAAAACTAAGGCAAAATAGGCTGCCAAGTAACTATACATGTAGATGAGAGCGACGAACGGTTCGTTGAACGGAGTTGTTGCAGGTGCGCGATGACCGTTCGTGATAGAACGTCCGGACTTCCGTCGAACTCTTGAATTCCCAATGAGATCTCGATCTTGACTCTGGAACAATACCTGCTTTATGTCTTACTGCCATCGTAGTTAATCCTGCACACTTTTCTCAACATATAGGTTAGATCAAACAACTTACAATTGACTTTATCATGAAAATTTGAGATTCAACAATCTCCCCCTTTTTGATGATGACAATCAATTGATGACGGAGTTAAACTTAACTTCCCCTATCTATATGTCATACTTGAGAAAAGGCATTCTTGAATTCAAGGCCTTTGAATTCAAGAAACAAATTGATTAGTTAAGTTCATTTAAACTTATCAATACACATATCATGATTCCTATCATAATCTAACATTCTCAAAATGATGTCAAGGCATGACATCCATTTTCAAGTATGATATTTCAAATATGAAAGATGACAAAGATAGCAATTCATCATTCTATGGCAAGATATCAATTGTAAAATTATAAGTTAAGTTCTAGATATCTTATCACAATGAAGAAATTTTATCAAGCAATCATTTCAAGTATATATGATGAAATATATTGCATACATTTGTCATCAATTTATCACATTTTGATATTATTTCTCCCCCTTTGTCATCAACAAAAAGGAGAACGATTCAATAATTCAAGTGTGGTAAAAATTCATGCCATTTTTCAATTTGTATACCAATTATATTTCAAGCATTCATGACATGGTATCATTCATAAGTTCTCAACATTAAAAGTTATAAACATTAAAGAGATAGCTTCCTTCAACTTCTCATCTTATATTATTCATTAAAACTTCGCATGAAGAAGGAAAGTAAGGAGGAAAATCCATTGAAAACCAACTTTGTGAAATGATTTGACTCAAATAAAAAAATGATAAAAGATTCTTTCATTTTGACAAAGAGAAGGGGGATTCTTAAAAAGAATCGAGATATCCATATGAAATCAAATCCCTACGAAATTTATCACACACATGCTTTCATTATCAAACACGAGAATTCATCTTTCAAGGATTAAGATATCCATTGGAATTCCTTCAATTTTCATGAGAAGAATTCATGGGAGAGGAGTATCACATGAAAGAGAAATTCACGAATAAAACTTCATAGTGAGAAGAGCATTATATCAAATCCATTTCTCATAAAAAATTCATAAAGTGAAATCTGTGAGAGATGCTTTTGTCAATGACTTTCATGAATCAAACATCAAGATATATATAAATACTTCATACATTTATAAAATGTTGTGTTATAGCTTTTCATCACTACTTGCATGAGATAATATCATTAGTGCTTTGTAGTACTCAAAGATTAAGAATATGATGTATGATTAAAACATCTCAATATTCAATAGAAATCATAATTATTAAAGTAAACATGATATTGCATCATTGTCTGATAACATGCTCATCATTATAGAAACTTTTAGCATTAAAGCACAAAATTTCCAACATCAAAGTAAACATGTTATTGAAGCACACAACCTTATCATCATGTAAAATTTGCATCATAAAATTATCAGCACAGAATTTAAGTGAGTGATCAAAGAATCAAGAAAGTCTAAAAATAAAATTTAATAAATTCATACATTCGGACAAATTAACATTCCTAATTCTCTTCTAATAAAATCAAATTATTCTTCACTTTAGGGCTTTGTAAAAATATCAGCTAATTAATATTTCATATCAATAAACTCTAAGATTACATCATGATTATTAACATAATCCCGTATAAAGTGATGCCTAATATCAATATGTTTAGTTCTAGAGTGTTGAATGAGATTTTTTGTTAAACATATTGCACTTGTATTATCATATTTTATGGGAATGTTTTTAAGATGAATCTTATAATCTTCTAAAGTGTTTTTCATCCACACAACTTATACACGACATGCACTAGCTGCAATATACTCGGCTTTGGTTGTAGATAATACAATCGAATTTTATTTCTTGGAAGTCCAAGAAACAAGTGCCTATCCTAAAAATTGACATGTTCCTGATGTGCTTTTTCTATCTAATCTACATCGAGCAAAATCTGCATCAGCATATGCAATTAGTTCAAAGTTCTCAGATTTTGGATGCTATAATCCTAGATTTGTAGTTCCTTTAAGATATCTAAGTATTCTCTTTACTACTTTAAGATGAGATATCTTAGGATTAGATTGAAATGTAGCACAAAGTCCTACACTAAACATGATATCCGGTCTAATTGTGGTGAAGTAAAGTAAACTTCTTATCATACCCCTAAAAGCTTTTTGATCAAAGCTTTCTCCACTTTCATCAATTTCTAACTTAGTGAAGGTGCTCATAGGAGTGTTGATAGCCTTTGAGCTATTCATATTAAACCTTTTTAGCAAATCTAAAGTATATTTTGTTTGACTAAGAAATATATTATTACTTAGTTGTTTGATTGTAAGCCCAAAAAGAAAGTTAATTCCCCCATCAAACCCATTTCAAATTCAAGACTCATACTTTTAGCAAATGACTCATATAGAGATTCATTCGTAGAACTGAAAATAATATCATCAACATAAATTTGAACAATAAGCAAATTATTTTCAAAATTTTTGATAAACAACGTAGTATCAAACTTGCCTTTAGAAAAATTATTTTCGATAAGAAATGAGCTAAGTCTCTCATACCAAGCCCTTGGGGCTTATTTCAATCCATAGAGAGCTTTAGTCAATTTAAATACATAATTAGGGAGTTTATCATTCTCAAATACGAGAGATTATTCAACATAAACTTCTTCAAAAATAAATCCATTAAGAAAAGCACTTTTAACATTCATTTGAAACAAATTAAAATTGTTCCTACTAGTATAGGCAAGGAGCATCCTTATAGCTTCTAATCATGCCACAGGAATGAATGTCTCTTCATAATTGATCCCTTCTTCTTGGTTGAAACCTTTGGCCACTAATCTAACCTTGTTTCTAACCACGATACCAAATTTATCTTACTTGTTTCTAAAGACCCATTTAGTACCAATAACTAAATGGTCATTTGGCCTAGGAACAAGCTTCCACATCTCATTTCTCTCAAATTGATTTAACTCATCTTGCATTACAATAACCCATGAATCATCTTTTAAGGCCTCATCAATGCATTTTGGTTCAATTTGGAAGAGAAAAGTAACGTTTGGCATAAAAATTCTTAAGAGAAGAACAAGTTTGAACCCCTTTAGATGTGTCTCCTAAGATTAGCTCCCTAGGATGAGCATCTACATACTTCCAATCCTTGGGTAAGGATGTTTCGGAAGTAGATGCATCCAAGTTGCTAGATGGAGAAAGGGTTTCATTTAAATTCAAAACATCAAAATTAACATCATCATCAAAATCATTTTTCTTAATTTCAGAAACCACATTAAAAACAACATGAATGGGTTCTTCTATAATCAAAGTTCTTTTTTTAAAGATACGAAATGCTTTTGAAATAGAAGAATAGCCAAGAAAAATTCCTTCATCAGATTTAGCATAAAATTTTCCTAAAGCATCTTTTTCATTCAAGATAAAACACTTACACCCAAAAACTTTAAAATATGAAACATTAGGTTTTTTGTTGTTCCACAACTCATAAGGAGTTTTGGTGAGTAAGGGTCTTACTAGAACTCTATTCATGATATAGCATGCCGTGTTTATGGCTTCGGCCCAAAAATATTTAGGTAGGCTATGTTCATTTAACATGTTTCTTGTCATTTCTTGTAAGTTTCTATTCTTTCTTTCTACTACTCCATTTTGTTGACGATTTCTTGGAGTAGAGAAGTTATGATTGTATCCATTAGATTCACAAAATTCTTAAAAATCATGGTTCTAAAATTCACCACCGTGATCACTTCGAATTGACAAAATCATAAAACCCTTTTCATTTTGAACAAGTTTACAAAACTTAGAGAAATACCTAAAGCATTCACTTTTGTGTGCCAAAAAATAAGTTCATGTCTATCTACTATAATCATCCACAATGACAAATGCGTATTTGCTACCTCCTAAGCTTGATGTAGCAATTGGTCTGCAAAAGTCCATATGGATCAATTGCAAAGGTTTAGAGTGTTAGGACTCTAGCTAGGAGAGTCCTAATTGAGAAGGACATTCATGTAGGGGGTTTTTTCTTAGAGAAGAATTATGAGTTGTAAGGGAATAGGAGTCTTGAGTAGGAGTCATATTAGGAGTTGGTTAGAAGTAAGAGTCTTAAGTAGGAGTCATATTAGGAGTTAGGGTTTAGAAGTCCTATAAATAGCCATGTATTTCTTCTCTTTTCATTAGCTATAGATGAATCTTTTCTGCAGCCTTTGAGCAGCAACTTGGAGGGTGGAACCCCTATAGAGTTCCAAGGAGACCGATCCCCTAAAGAGATCAACCCGAAGTTTAGAATCTGCAAGGGTTCTAACACCTGGTATCAGAGCAGCATTCTTGGCATTTCGCTGCCCTTCCATAGCCATCCATCAGCCCTCCACAGCTGCCCAAAGTAATTCCCACAATTGCTTAAAAGATCGTCGCCAAATTCTGCCATCATCTCCACCACCGCGAATCATCCTTTGATCTCCCCGTGAATTGACAAGTTCTGGTTTCCTACCTTACTGCTGCTGCAATTTAGTTATCCCTTTTTGAAAATCCAAAAAAAAAAAAAAGTTCCTATATTGCTGCATAAACTTTTCGTCACAAAGTTTTCATCTCTACAACGAAAGATACATTGCAGAATTTCAGCCGCATAGCACTGTTTTCTTGATCTTGATACTATATTTTCTCTGTCGAAACCTCTACAAAAGTTTCTTGATTAAATTGGACATCCTTGCTGTCATATAAACTAAGATATTACTATCAATTCCCTCCTCAAATCTCTCAAATTTTTGATGGAGATTTCATCGAGAAACCGCTGTTTCTTCGACGACAATTCTGCTCTTACAAGACAACACAATTCTGCAGCAAACTTTCACTGATTTCTATCAAACCTTTGCTGTCATCCACCACAGATCAAAAACTTTCATCCATAGCCCTAAAACTCCACCAAACCACACCCTCAAACTACACTCAAAAAAGCCACAAAACAAACCTAAACCGCAGCCTACATCTACCAATCCACCAACCCTTTCAACCATCACTTCTCTTAACCTATACATGCCTTTAACCCATCAACAAAAGAGAGATCTTAACATCACAGATTTGGAGTCATATACTATGGCATCTGAGGAGGCAATCAATGCTAAATTTGAAGCCTTCGAGGCACGAATGGAGGATAATATTCGGACTCTCCTTACCGAATTCAGTTTGGGCCGACTACCAAGCCCGAAGAAATCACATCAAGGAGAGAGCTCTAACCAATCACATCATGCACAAAGAGATGACTTCCAAGAGAGGAGAGGCTCTATGACCGACCCCAACTATTCGTGCATGAGAGTGGACTTCCCTAGATGGGAAGAAGGAGACCCAATTGGTTGGATCTCGCATGCAGAGCGATATTTTTGGTACCATAAAACTGCGGATGCATCCTGCTAGTCATAGGTGCCCAGCAAGCCAATCACGTGAGTGATGGCACGTGTGACTTGATATAGAATCTTTTTGCTTATTATATTTTAGCGTATATCACTTCATAACTATTGCATAAATGCATATATATATTGTGATGTCCTTGGATTTGTGCAATGGGAATCGGATCGTGATGAGATCACGATAATGAGATCGATTCACCTTTAAACACATATCCTAAATAATCCCGGTCATAGGTTACTCGAGAGGGACATCGTGATAACCGGATAGACTGGTGTGCTGTATACCCATCCATATGATGGATGCAGCTGGTCTCATAGCTGCTCGTGTAGGGACACTAGGGATACAGTACAGGTGCTCATTGGAGAATGAGTTCACTGATTGATCCGCTTACGGAATGCTGGATGGTTGATGATGCCTTATTGTCAGACAGCGATTCCGTAGTCCTAGTGGTGTATCTGGTCCTTAGACTTGAGACACCAAGGATGTCCTGTATGAGTGCTCCACTCTTTGATACCAGACTTATAGGTTTGGCTGTCCCCAGATCTAGTACAGCTGGTCATTGGGAGTGGTAGTTGACCTTACGAGGGCTATTGAGTGTCAATAAAGGATCATCCACTCTCGGCGTCATGAGAGGAATATCCTATGTGTTCTTGCTCAGACAAATCCCTGGCCAGGGTCATTCGGGTTGAGAGAGAAAGAGTTCTCCGGGAGAATCCGATTAGAGCGAGACTCGAGTAGAAACCGTATGGGTCTGATAACACCATGCTCGATATACGGTCTCTGGGATATTAGATGGATGAGGGATTATAGGTACATGGTAACTGAGGATAGACAGGTCCAATGGATTGAATTCCCCTGTATCGTCTGGGGACTACGGCGTAGTGGCCTAGTACGTCCGTAGTCGATGAGTCAAGTGAATTATTACAGAGATAATAATTCACTCAGTCAGAAGGAGTTCTGACAGGTATGACTCACGGCCAGCTCGATATTGGGCCTAGAGGGTCACACACATATGGTAGGCATTGCGATGAGTAGAGGTTCGGATATGAGATATCCGACGGAGCCCTTGTCTTATTGGATGTAGATCCAATACCCACTAAGGAAGGACCCATTAGGGTTTGACACGGGATCTCTATAAATAGGAGGGATTCACAGCCTCATAGGCTAGAGTCTTTGCTTGCCTTTCCTATTCTCCTCTCCCTCTCCACCTCAGAGTAGGCCTGGAGATTTGAGGAGCGTTGTCGCAACCCTGCTGTGTGGATCACCGCTAGAGAGGAGGACGCTTTACCTCCTTCACCCTCTCCTAAGGATCTGCAAGGAAACAGGGATATACGATCTCCCTAGGTAACACAATCTCTATACGCAGTTTTGTGTTTTGCGGATTTTTGCGCACCAATCTTCGCACGACGACAAACATCCTTTTGAGAATCGGGGATTTTGTTTTCTTGTTCTTCCGCTGCGCATATGATGTCGCCCCCAATGATTTCCCAACACATCCATGGTGGAAATTGCAGCTATACATCTTGAAGGGGATGTCATATAGTGGTTTGACTAGTTTAAACACACTTATGGAGTCCTTTCATGGCGACAATTCAAAGAAGGACTACTGAACCACTTCGGACCAACTTATTACGAGAATATTGACGGACAACTAGCAAAGATCCGACAAACCTCCATCATTCAGGAGTACCAAACCAGGTTTGAAAGGTTATCTAATCAAACTTGTGATTGGTCTGAAAAATAGCTATTGGGGACCTTTATTGAGGGCTTAAAGCCGGAGATCTGGGGAGAAGTTAAGGCGCGACAACCATACACGCTTATGGCAGCCATCTCTTTCGCACGACTTCAAGAGGAGCGATTGAACCATGAAGCCCGGAGGACTAGGATCACTCCTCGACCTACAATACTAAAGCCCTCAGCCCCCCCTACTATCAACCGAGTCCCTGCACCGAAAAGGTTAATAAGAGAAGAACTTCGGGAGCGATCTGTGAAGGGGTTATGTTGGCATTGTGATGAGCCATGGAGCCACGAGCATCGCTGTAGAAAAGGGAGACTTCTTATGATTGAACCAGTAGAAGAAGAGGTCATTGAACATCTAGAAGAGAGCCTTGAATATGAAATAGAAGATATGGAAGAAGAGCCACAACCGACCGACATTACGGTACACGCACTAGCCAGCTACTCAAACCCGCAAACGATGAAAGTTGGAGGCCTTCTCAAACAACAGCCGATTACTGTTCTCATCGTCACGGGCAGCACTAATAACTTCCTGAATAGTAAGGTTGCTGCTCTGATGGCACTGCATATTGAAGGTTGCAGCAAGTTCGATGTAAAGGTGGCCGATGACAGAATCCTAAAGTGCGACCAAAGATGCCTGCAGGTGAAACTATTACTACAAGACCAAGAAATTATCACCGATTTCTTCCTCCTACCACTTGATGACTATGAGGCAGTACTTGGTATAGAATGGCTGACTACACTAGGTGATGTCTCTTGGAACTTTTCTAAATTAATTATGAAATTCTATTGTAAGGGCAAACAGATCATCTTACGCAGGAAGGGCGGAAGCAACGTTACCACTGTTTCGACCCAACGAATGGAGAAAGTTGTTAGGACCCTTTTTCTAAGCTTTTGAATAATGTTTATTGAGTCTGTTTAGTCCAGTTGTTTATTGAGTCGGTTTGGTTCAGTTAGAGTCAAGTAGAGGTTTATTTAATATTTATTTATTATTAGAGTTCAAGTCCTGATGGACTTTGGGTGGAACTCTATAAATAGGGATGTAACTGCTTTTTTTCAGTTATCTATGAAAAATACTATTCTGTCTTTGGACAAACCCTAGGAGGCCGATCCCCTTGAAGTGATCAAGGAGGGCCGATCCCCTCGAAACGATCATTATCATCCTCATTTCTCCCCTTTCTCTTCTTCTTTTTTACAATACGACTTTAGGGTCTTATCAATTGGTATCAGAGCGACGATAAGACTTTAGGGTCTTATCACTTGGTATCAGAGCCTATGATAAGACCTTTAGGGTCTTATCATTTGGCATCAGAGCCACGATAAGACTTTAGGGTCTTATTATTTGGTATCAGAGCAGCGATCCTCGGCGTTCTCGCTATAGTTCGTCATCTCAAAAAAAAAAAAAGAATTTGTGAGGGCGAAGCCGGCAGCCACGCACGCTGTTCCTTCTCAACCAAAAGGAACATTTGCTTCCCGGTGCCGACCACCCCTGCTTTCCTTCTCCTCCATCGCCGGCGCTGCTTCCTGGTCGGCGACCACCGCCACCGTTGCTCCCCGGCCAGCGCCCACCACTACTGTTGTGCCCTGGCCAGCAACCTTCTCACCTCGCCTCCTCACTGCCCGCATCTCGCTCGAGCGAGAAGGGTCGCGGCCATCGTTTCCCAGCCAGTGGACCACCCATCGCCGCTTCTACCGTCGGCGACGCTGCCCTAGCCACACCGCCATCGCTGCCTTCCCTTGGTTGCAGCTTCAACAGTGCGATCTGTCGGCGTCGTTGTTTCTATGGTGCGATAGAAATAGAGCAGGCTGCCGGTCCCTCTGCTGTCGTAGGCGCCGGTTACCTCTACCGCCGCCGCTGTTTCTCGGCCACTTCAACGCCACCCCTCTCCTTCGTTGCCGAGCCACCACCGCTACCAACCACCATGCGACGACTGCCGCACGCCTCCCCAGCAGCCGATCCCCCTTGCCCTGCATCTTTTGTAACCAAAATAGGGCAATCACGAGCAACTCACATCTGCTGCCCTTGTTTCCAGCTGCCGCCGTCGCGTCGACCGTCGTCGCCGTCGCCTTCCAACCGCTGCTCCCCCGTGAGACGACCGCCGCTTGCCTCCCAACCGCTGCTCCCGCTCGCTTCCCAGCCGCTGCTCTCCCTCACTCTGCATTCGTGGTGACCGAAACAGGGCAGTTACCATCGTCGCAGTCGCGGGTCCCCTTGCTGCCATAGTAGCGGATCCCCTTGCTGCTACGAACGCCGGTTGCCACAACCGTCGCCACTGTTGCCCAGCCAGCGACGACGCCGCTCGCCGCCCAGCCTGCCACGAGCCTCGCTGCCTCCTTCTCCACCGCCGCCGCTGCGCTCCAGCCAGCAACGACTGCTGCTGCCAGCCACCACAGCCTTCACCTCAACCCTCTCGATCTACACCGTTGCTGCAGCCCCCTTGCTCTCCATCATTGCCACAATCGCCGGTTGCCACCACTACAGCCTCAACCCAGGCCGCTTCAACACCACCTCTCTCTTGTTCTGCCTCCGCTGCTGTTCGGTTGCCATCACCGCAGCCTCAACACGGCTGCTCGGCGATTGCTTCCTTGGGTCACAGTAGTCACAACCATCGCTGCCTCCAAGCCCTCAACAACATCGATCCCTCTACGCAGCAACCGCAACAAGCATCGCTGCCTCCCACGCGGTGACCGCAGCTACATCCCCGCATCCTCGCAGCAACCCTTCATTCCCATAGTGTTGCCACCGACTGCGTCACAACAGTAGCACCGAATAGGACAGTGATTGATGCCCTTGACCAACACCAAAAATAGGAGTTGAGATTACAGATTTGCAATCTTACGAAATGGCCACCGATAACTCAGTGAAAGCACAAATAGATGCATTGGAAATTAGAATTGAGAACCGACTGCAAGAAACACTTAATGATTTCAAAAAGAGCCTACTAGAGAGCCTTAGTAAATTTCAACGAGGTGAGAGCTCAAGTTCTATGTTGCACAGATCTGAAAATACAGGAAAAAGGCCCCAAGATTGTGACACAAACTACTTACACATGAAGGTGGAATTTCCGAGATGGAAAGATGGAGATCTGACCAGTTGGATCTCTAGGGCAAAATTTTTTTTCTATTTTCACAGAACTCCAGAAGAATCCAAGGTGGAAATAGCCTCAATCCAGCTCGATGGAGATGCACTCTAGTGGTACGATTGGTATGAAACTATTTACGAAGTTCCTTCGTAGGAGAAGTTCAAAAAAGGGCTTCTTGTTCGATTTGACCCATCCGAATATAGGAATGTTGATGGCCAGCTCACCAAAATTTTCAAACTTCTATAGTGTTGGAATATCAAAGTAGGTTTGAAAGATTGTCAAATCAAGCTAGAGATTGGTCGGAACGACAGCTTTTGAATACATTTATTGAAGGGCTTAATTCGGAGATCCGGTGTGAAGTCAAGGCTCGTCAACCCCGCACTATGATAGCTGCGATCTCATTTGCACATCTACATGAGAAAAAAGTTAGTAAGGAAAGATCCGCAACGGGTTTGTATTATGATGAAAAATGGAGTATGGAGCACCGATGTAAACAAGGGCAACTTCTAATGACTGAGCCAATTAGAGAGGAACCAGAAGTAAAAGAGTTGGACTCCAATCATAAAGGTATGAAAACTGATGAAGATATTGAAGCCATCACACATACAGTGCATGCATTGGCTAGCTACACTAACCCACAAACTATGAAAATCGGAGGAACTTTGAAGCATCAATCTATCACTATTTTGATTGATACAGATAGCACTAATAATTTTATGGACAAGAAAGTTGCAGCCCAATTAGCCCACCACATTGAAGGCTGTGATATATTCGAAGCTGATGGACAGATTTTAACTTAAGATAGCAAAGGCCAGGAATTTCTTGCAATGATTACTACACTAAAAGATCGACCTATTGCTTACACTGTCAAAAAGTGGAGACCATACTTAATCAACAGGTTGTGATGCATTACAGATAGTCTATGGCTAAAGTGCTGAAAGAGAAGCTCCTCGAGATTGATGCTGCTCAGCCTTGAGGACAAGGCTGATTTGAAGAGGGAGGAACTGTTAGGACCCTTTTTCTAAGCTTTTGAATAATGTTTCTTGAGTCTGTTTAGTCCAGTTGTTTATTGAGTCGGTTTGGTTCAGTTAGAGTCAAGTAGAGGTTTATTTATTATTTATTTATTATTAGAATTCAAGGCATGATGGACTTTGGGTGGAACTCTATAAATAGGGATGTAACTACTTTTTTTCAGTTATCTATGAAAAATACTATTCTGTCTTTGGACAAACCCTAGGAGGCCGATCCCCTCGAAGTGATCAAGGAGGGCCGATCCCCTCGAAGCAATCAAGGAGGCCGATCCCCTTGAAGCGATCATTATCATCCTTATTTCTCCCTTTTCTCTTCTTCTTTTTTACGATATAACTTTAGGGTCTTATCAATTGGTATCAAAGCGACGATAAGACTTTAGGGTCTTATCATTTGGTATCAGAGCCTACGATAAGACCTTTAGGGTCTTATCAAAAGTTTTACACAAGGTAAATGGTGGCTTTTTGATGCACCTCCAGCAGCAACCAGAGGGGAAGAAAATAGAAATTGAAGATCAAAATCTTGCCCAATTGCTTACTGAATTTGCCGACATTTTTGCTGAACCATGTAGTCTTCCTTCTTCTCGACAACACGACCATCGAATTCCAATCCTTCCGGGCAAGCCACCAGCGAACACTTGACCGTACCAATATCCTCACCTCCAAAAAGATGAAATTGAAAAGATCGTAAAGGAGATGCTTGAAACAAGAGTGATTCGGCCAAGTTGCAGCCCCTATTCCTCGCCAGTGCTACTTGTACGCAAGAAGGACGGAACTTGGCGGATGTGCATCGACTACTAAGCTTTAAATGGCATCACCATCAAGGACAAGTAACCAATACCAGTGGTGGATGAACTTCTTGATGAATTAAAAGGAGCTCGAGTCTTCACGAAGTTGGACCTCCGATCCGGTTACTACCAAATTTGGGTATGTGAAGATGACATTCCGCACACATGATGGTCATTATAAATTCTTGGTAATGCCTTTTGGACTCACTAATGCTCCTTCAACCTTTCAAAGTCTCATGAACGATATTTTTCGGAGCTTTCTTCGTAAATTTGTGCTGGTATTTTTTGATGATATTCTCATTTACAGCCCTTCTCTTGAGACTCACTTTCAGCACTTATGGATTGTTTTGACGATCCTTCGGGAGAATACTCTTTTTGTTAAGCAACCAAAGTATAGCTTTCTCCAGCAAAAAGTAGAGTACCTTAGGCACATAATATCAGAAGGAGTGGCGGTAGACCCAACAAAAATTGAGACAATGCAAGGCTGGCCGAAACCTACAAATGTGAAATTACTACGCGGGTTCCTTGGACTAACAGGCTACTACCGAAAATTTGTTAAGGACTATGGGAAGATCAGTGCACCACTCACTTCTCTACTAAAAAAAGATGCTTTCCAATGGTCGGACAAAGCCTCTGCTGCCTTCGAGAAACTTAAGGTAGCCATGACAACGACGCTGGTGCTAGCGCTACCAGATTTCAGCCGACCCTTCATCATTGAGACCAACGCATCTGGAGTCGGAATTGGAGCCATTCTCATGCAAGATGGTCGACCACTCGCATACACTAGTAAGGCATTATCTGTTGGGAAATCTTGGGGGCGACATCACATGCACAACGGAAGAACAAGAAAACAAAATCCCCGATTCCCAAAGAGATGTTCGTCGTCGTGCGAAGACTGGTGGGCAAAATCCGCGAAACTTAAAACTGCTTATAGAGTAGATTGTGTTACATAGGGAGATTGTATATCCCTGTTTCCTTGCAGATCCTTAGGAGAGGGTGAAGGAGATCAAGCGTCCTCTTCTCTAGCGGTGATCCACACAGTAGGGTTGCGACGACGCTCCTCAAAACTCCAGGCCTGCTCTGAGGTGGAGAGGGAGAGGAGAATAGGAAAGGCAAGCAAAGGCTCTAGCCTATGAGGCTCTGAATCCCTCCTATTTACAGAGGTCCCCTATCAAACCCTAATGGGTCCTCCCCTAGTGGGTATTGGATCTGCATCCAATAAGACAAGGGCTCTATCGGATATCTCATATCCGAACCTCTACTCATCGCAATGCCTACCATATGTGTGTGACCCTCTAGGCCCAATATCGAGATGGTCGTGAGTCATACCTGTCAGAATTCCTTCTAACTCAGTGAATTATTATCTCTGTAATAATTCACTCGACTCATCGACTACGGATGTACTAGGCCACTACGCCGTAGTCCCCAGACGATGCAGGGGAATCCAATCCATTAGACCTGTTTGTTCTCAGTTACCGTGTACCTATAGTCCCTCATCGATCTAATATCCCAGGGACCATATATCGAGCATGGTGCTGTCAGACCCATACGGTTTCTACTCGAGTCTCGCTCTAATCGGATTCTCCTGGAGAACTCTTTCTCTCTCAACCCGAATGACCCTGGCCAGGGATTTGTCTGAGCAAGAACACATGGGATATTCCTCTCATGACGTCGAGAGTGGATGATCCTCTATCGACACTCAATAGCCCTCGTAAGGTCGACTACCACTCCCAATGACTAACTGTACTAGATTTGGGACAGCCGAACCTATAAGTCTGATATCAAAGAGTGGAGCACTCATACAGGACATCCTTGGTGTCTCAAGTCTAAGGACCAAATACACCACTAGGACTACGGAATCGCTGTTTGACAATAAGGCATCATCAACCATCCAGCATTCCGTAAGCGGATCAATCAGTGAACTCATTCTCAAATGAGCACTTGTACTGTATCCCTAGTGTCCCTACGCGAGCAGCTATAAGACCAGTTGCATCCATCATATGGACGGGTATACAGCACACCAATCTGTCCGGTTATCACGAGTAACCTATGACCAGGATTATTTAGGATATGTGTTTAAAGGTGAATCGATCTCTTTATTGTGATCTTATCACGATCCGATTCCCATTGCACAAATCCAAGGACATCACAATATATGTACGCATTTATGCAATAGTTATAAAGTGATATACGCCAAAATATAATAATAAAAAAGATTCTGTATCAAGTCACACGTGCCATCACTCACGTGATTGGCTTGTTGGGCACCTATGACTAGCAATCTCCCACTTGACCTAAAGCCAATCACCTATGTGTCTAATCCCCATCAGACCCCTGTGACGCTCAAAGACAATCTAAGACAACGGCTTTGTTAGTGGATCTGCAATGTTATCTTTGGATGGAACTCTTTCCACTGCTACATCTCCTCGGGTTACAATCTCTCTGATAAGCTCGAACCTCCTCAGAACACTTCTGATGAGACCCGGGTTCCCTTGTTTGAGTAATAGCCCCATAGTTGTCGCAATATAAGGAAGTCAACTTCTCGCTATCCAGAACGACTCCCAAATCTATTATGAACTTCTTCAACCAGACTCCCTCCTTTGCTGCATCTGATGCAGCAATGTACTCCGCCTCTATGGTCGAGTCAACAGTGGTATTTTGCTTGGAACTCTTCCAGCACATTGCTCCTCCATTCAAGGTGTACACATACCCTGAATTCGACTTGCTATCATCGACATCAGACTGAAAACTTGAGTCACTGTAGCCTTCAACCTTAAGGCTATTACCTCCATATACTAGTAAAAGATTCTTAGTCCTTCTCAAGAACTTAAGGATACACTTTACTGCTTTCCAGTGCTCCAAGCCTGGATCCGCCTGATACCTGCTCGTGACACTCAGAGCATGCGCTATATCAGGCCTAGTACATAGCATGACATACATGATAGACCCTATTGCTGAGGCATAAGGTATCATATTCATGTTCGCCCTTTCTTAGAATTTTCCATGCCAAACCTTTTGACAATGGTTTCTATGTACTTGGACTAGGACAAGCCAAGCATCCTTTTGGATCTATCTCTATAGATTCGAATCCCCAAGATATAGGATGCTTCCCCTAAGTCCTTCACGGAGAAGTGTCTAGATAACCAAGCCTTTACTGTGGATAGCATTCCTACGTCGTTCCCAATGATGAGGATGTCATCCACATATAACACCAAAAAGGTGATAGCGCTCCCACTTACCTTCCTATACACACAAGGCTCATCTTCGTTCTTAACGAAGTCATAAGATCTGATTGCCTCATCAAATCTTATGTTCCAACTTTGGGAAGCTTGCTTTAGTCCATAAATGGATCTAAGCAACCTACACACCTTATCTGGGCAGTTCTTGGACACGAATCCCTCAGGTTGCATCATATACACCTCCTCCTCGAGGTTCCCATTGAGGAATGCAGTTTTCACATCTATCTGCCAGATCTCATAATCATAGTGTGCTGCAATAGCTAATAGAATTCTGATGGATTTTAGCATTGCTATGGGTGAGAAGGTTTCGTCGTAGTCAACACCTTGCCTTTGACGATACCCCTTAGCAACTAGCCTTGCTTTATAGGTCTCTACCTTTCCATCTACTCCGATCTTTTTCTTAAAGATCCACTTGCAACCGATGGGTACAATACCTTCGGGCACATCAACTAGGTTCCAAACCTTATTGGAGTACATAGAATCCATCTCAGAATTCATGGCTTCTTGCCACTTCCCGGAGTCTATACTCATAATAGCCTCCTCGTAGGTCTCAGGATCAATATCCTCAACATCCTCTCCTCTAATATGTCCCACATATCTCTCAGGAGGATGGGATACTCTATCAGTCCTGCGTAAAGTTGAAACTTGTGTATTAGGTACCTGAACAGACTCGGGCTGTAGAGTGGTGCTTTAGCTTGGTTCTCCAATCTCGCTCAACTCTATCATTCTCCCACTATCTCCGCCAAGAATGTGTTCCTTCTCAAGGAACACTGCTCTCTTAGCTACAAAGACCTTTTGGTCCTTGAGATGATAGAAATAATACCCACGAGTTTCCTTAGGGTATCCCACAAATTTGCATCGCTCTGTCCTTGATTCTAACTTATCGGGGTTGTGTCTTTTAACATGGGCAGGGCAGCCCCAAATCTTAACAACCTTAAGATTAGGCTTCTTCCCTTTCCATATCTCATATGGTGTAGACACTACCGACTTAGTTGGAACTCTGTTCAGAAGGTAAGCTGCGGGTTCTAGGGCATATCCTCAGAATGAGATGGGTAGGTCAGCGAAACTCATCATGGACCGTACTATATCTAATAGCGTATGATTCCTCCTTCCAAAGACACCATTGAACTGAGGTGTATAAGGAGGTGTCCATTGGGATAATATCACATGGTCCTTGAGGAACTGAGTAAACTCTGTACTTAAGTACTCACCTCCTCGATCTGATCGAAGAGTTTTGATACTCTTTCCAGTCTGGTTCTCCACCTCATTCGTATACTCTCTGAATTTCTCAAAGGCCTCAGACTTGTACTTCATTAAGTACAAATATCCATACCTTGAGATATCATTAGTAAATGTAATGAAGTAGGAGTAACCTCCAATGGCATGAGTTGACATGGGTCCACATACATCACTATGTATGAGTTCCAACAACTCAGTGGCTCTCTCTCCAGTTCCACTAAATGGAGAGTTGGTCAATTTTCCATGAATGCAAGGCTCACAAGTTGCATATGACACATAGTCGAATGGATCTAGATATCTATCATTTAGTAACTTTTGAATCCTTCTTTCATGGATATAACCTAGCCTACAATGCCACAGGTATGCACTGTTCAACTCATCTCGTTTCCTTTTGGACACATTTACATTAATGATATGTGGAGTAATGTCTAACATAAATAAACCATTATGCAATGTTCCTTTCGTGATGATCTTATCATCTAATAATATCGAACAACCATTGTTTTCAAAAACAAATTTATATCCACTAACTGTTAAACATGAAATGGAGATAATGATTTTGATAATAGAAGGAACAAAATAACATGCATCTAATGCAATAAAAGCTCCACTAGGCAGATGTAGGGCGACCTCGCCAACAGCTACTACAGCAACTTTTGCTCCATTACCCATCTTGTGGTCCATCTCGCCTCTCTCTAGTCTCCTAGGCCTTGCCAAAACCTACAACGAATTGCATATATGATAAGCACTACTGGTATCCAATACCCATGTGTTATCATAAGAGTCTGACAAATGGAGACTGATCATGAATGTACCTGAAGCTTCATCAAGCTTTTGTTTCGCCCTTTCTGCAAGGTACTCTTTGTAGTTCCTCTTCCAGTGCCCATCTTTACCACAGTGGAAGCATTGGCCTTTGTCCTTTACTGGGTCTTTCTTAGCAACCTTTGCTTTACCTGGTCTGCCCTTGCCCTTTCCCTTCTTAAGGGACCTTTCTGCTTTCCTTTTCTTTTTGGTTTCACCAGTGTAGAGAACTGGCTTCTCTTTCTTAATAGTACTCTCTGCCTCCCTCAACATATTGAGGAGCTCTGGGAGAGTCACCTCAAGCTTGTTCATATTAAAATTCATTATGAACTGTGAAAAGGAATCTAATAGAGACTGAAGCACAATGTCCACACACAAGTTATCCTCTAGGACCATTCCTAGACCTGTGAGTTTCTCTATCCACTCAATCATCTTTAGGACATGGTTCTGAACCGGTGTCCCCTCAGTCATCCTATCGCGGAAGAGGCTCTTAGATATCTCATATCGCTGAGCCCTTCCCTGTTCCTCAAACAATTTACGGACATGTAGGAGAATGGATCTGGCATCCATCTTTTCATGTTGTCTCTATAACTCAGGAGTCATAGAGCCCAACATATAGCACTGAGCAAGAGTGGAGTCATCAATGTACTTCACGTAGCGAGCGATCTCATCCTCATTTGCCCCTTCTTCGGGCGCAGGCATCACTGTATCAAGGACGTACACGATTTTCTCTGCTGTGAGAACAATTCTCAAGTTACGGAGCCAATCCGTATAATTTGGACCAGTGAGGCGGTTGACATCAAGTATGCCACGTAAGGGATTTGAAAGCAACATTTTTTGAAAATAAAGATGCAGCATAAATGAATAACATGCAGATTTTGCAAGAAATAAACTATCAAGATATGGACTTCTATCTTAATATACTCCCGCTATTTTACTAACGAGTCACACGACACCCTCAGCACGTGAAAGGGAAGTCTCCGGCAGACTTCTAATGGGGATCAGGATCCGATCAGCGTCTTAGTGTAACCTCGAGGGACTCGACCAATCACACTAAGCCTAAAAGGTAGGCAACTCTTGCTGATCACAACTCCTTGTGATTCCCGTCCTATTCGGCCTCCGAATCACCATGGCCTCGAGGGACTCGACCAACCATGATGCTCGGTTAAGTCAACACCTTCGTTACAAGATGAGTCTGATTTGATGATATACCCTCGAGGGACTTGACCAAGCATACCATGCCCTCAGGTCACCGGTGACATCTCTATGTCGTAAGCAAGATAGCGAATCACGATATAGGTGAGTCTCGAGGGACTCGACCAACTCAACCTACACCGGGAATCGGTTCCTACTTATAACGATGGAAGGCCACGTGGGTCAATCTAATTGCCTCACTTTTAGTGACTTAATATTATCGAGAGATGTTTCTATGATTTGGTCTCCTAATATGACATGTCACACATATATATATTTAATATATATCTACATCGCATGCAAATATATATACATATCTAGTATGTGTATAAGCAATCACACCAGATGATTATGGACCACAACCTAATATGATTAGGCCCGAGCCAGTAGGCCTAATCACTCACATCAAGATCTATGCGTGCAACGGTGCATCTCCATGCCCTGTGATCGTCCATCTCGTCCTCGTCGGTTCCGTCGACATTTTGATGCATCTTGATGCATCGCGATCATCCATCTCGTGGGTCCCGCTATCGCATCCATGCTCCCGCTGCGCCTCCTCATGCGATTACAACTTAATCATAGGCACGCAGGCCCGACAATAAACGAGAAATATAATGGATGCTCGCAGACCTCAATAATTATAATCACAAGTACACACATCACACGGTCCATGATCATCCGTCCACACATCACACATCACATATATAAATAATCATCATCATGTAGGACTATTAGATAATAATAAAAATAATAATCAACTAAACCTTTTAATTAATTAATATTTTATGAAATCAGGGACATGTAGGGAATTTTTCAATTCCTAAGGGTATTTTCATAATTTGGATAAAAGACAGAAACTGAAATTTCTCAAATTCATAGGGGTAAAACTATCTTTTTATCCAAAACCCTAATTCCCTCATACTACTGCCACCGCCGCCACCCTACTGGCGACGGCCTATGTGGCGGGGCGAGGGCGCAGCCCTCGCCTGAAGGCGGCATGCCCGCTGGTGGCGCTACCGCTGCAGGTGGGCGCCCCCACGGGCGGTTCTGCCGGTGGGGCAACACCCGCAGGTGGTGCTGCCCCTGCAGGTTCGTGCCCCTACAGGCGCCGCCGCCTCCGTGGGCAGTTCTACCCACGGGGCAACGCCCGCAGGCGGTGCTGTCCCGCTGGGCGCCGGCCCCTGTGGGGGGGGTTTCGCCCGCGGGAGCAGCGGCGGCAAGAGCCGCTGCCCTACGGCGCCTCACCCCGCGGGAGAAGCGGCCGCAGGCACCTCTGCCCGCAGGCTGCCAGCCCCGCCGGATGCAAGCCTGCTGCAAGCAGGCTGCCGGCCGGCTGCTGTAGACGCAGCCCCTGTGCTGTCCACCTTCGGCTGCGCTGCACACACGCAGATCGAGGGCAGCAACTATTGCTGCCCTTTCTTGTTTTTGCGTCAACGATTTTGACGTCAAAATTCTTCCTAAACACAACACACGCAGTTCAAAACCAATCATTTGCACGAACAACTTGGCTTTGATACCACTATTGGGAAATCTTGGGGGTGACATCACATGCGCAGTGGAAGAACAAGAAAACAAAATCCCCGATTCCCAAAAAGATGTTCGTCGTCGTGCGAAGATTGGTGCGCAAAATCCGCGAAACTTAAAAATGCATATACAGTAGATTGTGTTACCTAGGGAGATTGTATATCCCTGTTTCTTTGCAGATCCTTAGGAGAGAGTGAAGGAGATCAAGCGTCCTCCTCTCTAGCGGTGATCCACACAGCAGGGTTGCGACGACGCTCCTCAAAACTCCAGGCCTACTCTGAGATGGAGAGGGAGAGGAGAATAGGAAAGGCAAGCAAAGGCTCTAGCCTATGAGGCTCTGAATCCCTCCTATTTATAGAGGTCCCCTGTCAAACCCGAATGGGTCCTCCCCTAGTGGGTATTGGATCTACATCCAATAAGACAAGGGCTCCGTCGGATATCTCATATCCGAACCTCTACTCATCGCAATGCCTACCATATGTGTGTGACCCTCTAGGCCCAATATCGAGCTGGCCGTGAGTCATACTTGTCAGAACTCCTTCTAACTCAGTGAATTATTATCTCTGTAATAATTCACTCGACTCATCGACTACGGACGTACTAGGCCACTACGCCGTAGTCCCCAAACGATACAGGGGAATCCAATCCATTGGACCTGTCTGTCCTCAATTACCGTGTACCTATAGTTCCTCATCCATCTAATATCCCAGAGACCGTATATCGAGCATGGTGCTGTCAGACCCATACGGTTTCTACTCGAGTCTCGCTCTAATCGGATTCTCCCGGAGAACTCTTTCTCTCTCAACCCGAATGACCCTGGCCAGGGATTTGTTTGAGCAAGAACACATGGGATATTCCTCTCATGACGCCGAGAGTGGATGATCCTCTATCGACACTCAATAGCCCTCGTAAGGTCGACTACCACTCCCAATGACCAGCTGTACTAGATCTGGGAGAGCCAAACCTATAAGTCTGGTATCAAAGAGTGGAGCACTCATACAGGACATCCTTGGTGTCTCAAGTCTAAGGACCAGATACACCACTAGGACTACGGAATCGCTGTCTGACAATAAGGCATCATCAACCATCCAGCATTCCGTAAGCGGATCAATCAGTGAACTCATTCTCCAATGAGCACCTGTACTGTATCCCTAGTGTCCCTACACGAGCAGCTATGAGACCAGCTGCATCCATCATATGGACGGGTATACAGCACACCAGTCTGTCCGGTTATCACAATGTCCCTCTCGAGTAACCTATGACCAGAATTATTTAGGATATGTGTTTAAAAGTGAATCGATCTCATTATCGTGATCTCATCACGATCCGATTCCCATTGCACAAATCCAAGGACATCATAATATATGTACGCATTTATGCAATAGTTATAAAGTGATATACGCCAAAATATAATAAGAAAAAAGATTCTATATCTAGTCACACGTGCCATCACTCACGTGATTGGCTTGCTGGGCACCTATAACTAGCATTATCTCCCTCCCATCAAAACATGTCAGTATATGATAAGGAGATGCTCGCCATTATATACGCAGTAATGAGGTGGAGACCCTACCTGATCGGCCGGCGATTTCAAATTAAAACCGACCATAGAAGCCTCAAGTATTTTTTGGAGCAAAAGATATCATCCCCTAAGTAACAAAAATGGGTAACCAAACTTCTTGGATTTGATTATGAAATTATTTACAAAAAGGGGATAGAAAACGTTGTTGCATATGCACTCTCATGGCTACTTGAGCAAGCTAAGTTTTCAGCCATCTCTCTTCCTACCACTAGTCTCCTTGTGGACATTAGGGATGAATGGAAGAAGGATCCAGAGATCAACAACATTATAAAAAAATTGGAGGAGGATCCAAGTGCAATAGCCCACAACACTTGGGATTCGAGGGATCTATGCTATAAAGGTCGTATTGTGCTTATACCTGACTCCCCTTGTATCACAATCATCCTGAATGAAATGCACTCCATACCGTCAATAGGGCACTCTGGATTCATAAGAACCTACAAAAGAGTGAAGCAAAATTTTTATTGGAGAGGGATGAAAAAAATTATTGCTGAATATATTGTTGAATCTCGTATTTTGATGATGAAACTACTTGATATATATTAATGATTTAATCTGCGTTTCGAGTGACGCAGGATGCTTCGATCAGGATGAGACAATTAAAGCAGGAAAATCATGTTGTGCCGGAGGAACATGTCAGAAGATTGGACGTCGGGCCGGTGGATCGGTCGACGTATCGATAGAAGGCTTCGGGCCGTGGACTCGGGCATCGGGCCAAGAAGAGCGGGTATTGTGCCAAGGATATCGGAGTTGTAGAGTCAACTGGCCGATTGGGCAATAGGCTGCAGGAGAGGACGATGCGCCGAAGAATCAGACGAAGCGTCGAGGGACCAATGACATGCCAGACAACTTGGTTAATTTCTTAGGATTAATTGTCTCAATCGAAGTTTTGTTTTAAGTGCATAGGATTAACTATGATGAAAGTAAGATATGTAGCAGGAGATGCGCCGGAGTCAAGATAGTGATCACGTTGGGAGTTCGAGAGTTCGACGGAAGTTCGGACAGTCGTTGGAGGTTCTGCGGGAACAAATCCGAGAAGTCCATGAGCTTGCCAAAGAAGCTCGTCGGAACTCGCCAAGTGGATCATCGCAAGTCCAGGAGTTTGCCGGAAGTCTGCAGGAGCATCACCGAGGGTTCATCGGATGATCGACGGAAGTTCGCCGAAAGCTCGCCGGAAGAAGTGATTGATGCACCGGAGCAAGTTGCAGTAAATGTCTTAGGAAATATCGTAGTTAGCACAATGATTAAGTTGGAAATGGGAGGTGATCCCATTAACTTAATCTTGGGGCAATTGGGCCCTTGAAAAACCCAAATTGGGCCGAATGGATCAACCCATTCGGACCCTGATTTCTGCCAGGCGGTTGAACTGCCCCAGCCAGGCGGTGGCACCGCCTGGGCTCAGTCTCCGAGCGAGATTGGGCGGTGCAACCGCCCCTGACAGGAGGTGGCACCGCCTAGGCTCAGTCTCCGAGCTCTGGCTGAGCGGTGCAACCGCCAAAGTCAGGCGGTGGCACCGCCTGAGCTCGGTCTTCTAGCTCTGGCAGGAGGTGCAACCGCCCTTGACAGAAGGTGGCACCGCCCAGAGGCTCAGTCTTCGAGCTCTGCCAGGTAGTGCAACCGCCTCAGTCAGGCGACCTCATCGGAGGAGGAAGCCAAAAGTGGATGTAGGTCAAGATTGACCGAACCACTCTAAATCTCGGTTTGCATTTACTTTGAGCATCTTATCTTTACTGCAAACCTCCTCAAAAGCTTACTGCCTTCTGCGTATATACGATCGTGTTTCAAGCTCTGCATTTTCTGAATCTGCGTTTAGACGTAAATGGTTTTTATCGTACGAACGTCATATTTCAGTTTGTGTTTACGTTCTGATTTATATCATAATTGCAAACTGCCTTTATATCTTTGCTTTAACTGCATCTTGCTTGGTTACAAGTTAAAGTGATTTACAAATTGGCTTTCTTACTGAAATCACTTTTATCGAATGAATGCAGTTTTTTTTTTCAATCGTCGAAAGTTTTCTACTGCACTAATTCACCCCCCCCCCCCCCCCCCCCCCCACTTAGTGCTCTTGATCTTAACAATTGGTATCAGAGCCCGGTATTTCTCATTTCGGATTTACACCCAAGAGAAATGGCTCTTCATGGCTTTCGAGAGGGCTTATCGGTTATTCGTCCACCATTGTTTAACGGATTGGATTATGTTAGAACCCTTGCAGATTCTAAACTTGGGTTGATCTCTTTAGGGGATTGGCCTCCTTGGAACTCTATAGGGGTTCCTCCCTCCAAATTACTGCTCAAAGGCTGCAGAAAAGATTCATCTATTGCTTATGAAAAGAGAAGGAATACATGGCTATTTATAGGGCTTCTAAACCCTAACTCCTAATAGAACTCCTACTTAAGACTCTTACTTCTAACCAACTCCTAATAGGACTCCTACTCAAGACTCCTATTCCCTTACAACTCCTAATTCTTCTCTAAGAAAAAACCTCCTACATGAATGCCCCTCACAATTAGGACTCTCCTAGCTAGAGTCCTAACAGAATGTCCCTCTCAATTAGGACTCTCCAAGCTAGAGTCCTAACAGACCCGCCCTCTTCAAATCAGCCTTATCCTCGAGGCTGATGATTCATGAATTTTGGGAATTTGATCTTCAAGTCGTCATAGTTCTCCCAAGTAGCATCTTCTTTTGGTAGGTTTGCCCACTGTATTAGCACTTCATTAGTGGGTCGTCGTCGTCGAGTCACGATCCGTCGATCAATAATGGCACTTGGCTGGGTCTAGAGTTCTCTTTGGGTAGTCATATTTGGTGGGTGGCTTTGGGCTGTCTCCAAGCACTTGTTTAAAACTTCCGGTTGGCTGTTGGTTTGTGGGTGATTTGTCATACTTCTTTTCAATTTAGTACCCTGCATATAGAATAACTTTGTCCAAAATCTGCTATTGAAGATGCAAGTAGAATTTGTCACAAACACAATGCGTCCCTTATAGTGTAATTCTTTTGAGTCCCAATTGTAATGAGCCATGGGGCTTGGTGCTTCCTCCAATTTTTTTATAATCTTACTAGTATCTGAATCTTCTTGCCATTCCATCTTAATATCCTCAAGGAAGTCGCTGGTCGGAAGTGAAACGGTCGAAACTTCAACTTGCTCGGGTAGTTGCGAAAGCGCATCTACAAGAACATTCTCTTTCCCCTTTTTGTAAGTTATTTCAAAATCAAATCCAAGAAGTTTTGTTACCCATTTTTGCTGCTCGGGGGAAGATATCTTCTGCTCCAAGAGATATTTTAGGCTTTTATGGTCGGTCTTGATTTGAAAGGATCGCCTGATCAAGTACAATCTCCACCTCGTTGCTGCGCGCACAATGGCGAGCATCTCCTTATCATATGTTGACATATTTTGATCGGAGGGAGATAATGCCTTGCTAGTGTATGCGAGTGGTCGACCATCTTGCATAAGAATGGCTCCAATTCTGACTCCAGATGTGTCGGCCTCAATAATGAAGGGTCGGTTGAAATCTGGTAGTGTTAGCACCGGCGTCGTCGTCATGGCTGCCTTAAGTTTGTCGAAGGCAGCGGAGGCTCTGTCCAACCATTGGAAGACATCTTTTTCTAGTAAGGAAGTAAGTGGTGCACTGATCTTTCCATAGTTTTTCACGAACTTGCGGTAGTAGCCTGTTAAACCCGGAAAGCCATGTAGCAATTTTATGTTTCTCGAGGTCGGCCAGTTTTGCATTGCTCCAATTTTGAAGGGGTCCACTGCCACACCTTCCTCTGATATGATATGCCCAAGATATTCCACCTTTTGTTGAAGAAAGCAAAAATTCGTGGTTGTTGTGTGTTCAAAAGGTGGTTTTCCGTATGTCTTCTTCGCATGCTCGTATTTGATGATACCCGGATCAAAGGTCCAGCTTTGTAAAGATTTGTGCTCCCTTTCATCTAGCAATTCATCTACTATTGGAATAAAGTATTTGTCCTTGATGATTATGCCATTGAGAGCTCGGTAATCAACACATATTCGCCTTGTTCCGTCCTTCTTGCGTACAAGTAGCACCGGCGAAGAGTAGAGGTTGCAACTTGGCCGAATAACTCCTATTTCGAGCATCTCTTTTATAATCCTTTCTATTTCATCCTTCTGGAGATGTGGATACTGATATGGCTGAGCATTTGCTGAAGATTTGCCTGGAAGAATCATTATACAATGATCATGCCGACAGGTAAGAGGTAGGTTGCGCGGTTCGTCAAATATATTTGAAAATTCAGCAAGCAAAGGAAGTAGATTTGGATCTTCAAATTCTGTTGGCTCTCCCTTAGTTTGTTGCTCAAGTTGTACCAAAAAGCCGCTGCATGCTTTATGCAAAACATTCTCCATTTGTTGTGTGCAAATCGTTGTTATGTCGCCCCCACGTTTCCCGTGCAATGTCACCTGTTTCTCCTTACTGCAAAATTTCATAATTCGTTGCATAAAAGTCCAAGAAATATCACCTAATGTCATCAACCAATTTATTATGAGCATGGCCTCATGATCATCAAGAGGGAGAAGGAAGAAATATGCAATCATCTCTTGGTAAGGCCTCATGATCATCAACAGTTTCACTTGCGGGCGCCTACGATCATACTTCAAAATTTGTCCGTTGGCGACCTTAATGACAAACCTACTGCAATTCTCAATAGGTAAGTTCATATGGACAGCAACCTTACTATTTAGGAAGTTATTAGTGCTGCCCGTCTCGATGAGAACAGTGATCGGTTGTTGTTTGAGAAGGCCTCCAACTTTCATCGTTTGCGGGTTTGAGTAGCCAGCTAGTGTTTGTACCATAACTTCGGTCGGTTGTGGCTCTTCTTCTGCATCTTTTTCTTCATGTTCAAGGCTCTCTTCTGAATGTTCAATGACCTCTTCTTCTATCGGTTCAATCATAAGAAGTCCTCCTTTACTATAGCGATGCTCACGGCTCCACGGTTCGTCACAATGCCAACATAACCCCTTCGCATATCGCTCCCGAAGCTCTTCTCCTGCTAACCTCTTTGGTGCAGGGACTTGGTCGATAGTAGGGGGGGCTGAGGGCTTCAATATTACTAGTTGAGGAGTGACCCTAGTCCTCCGAGCTTCATGGTTCAATTGCTCCTCTTGATGTCGTGCGAAAGAGATGGCTGCCATAAGCGTGTACGGTTGTCGCGCTTTAACTTCTCCTCGGATCTCCGGCTTCAAGCCCTCAATGAAGGTCCTCAATAGCTGTTTTTGAGACCAATCATGATTTTGATTAGATAACCTTTCAAACCTGGTTTGGTACTCCTGAATGGTGGAGGTTTGTCGGATCTTTGCCAGTTGTTCGTCAATATTCTCGTAATCAGTTGGTCTGAAGTGGATCAGCAGTCCTTCTTTGAATTGTCGCCATGAAATGACTCCATAAGTATGTTCAAACTAGTCAAACTATTGTATAGCATCCCCTTCAAGATGTATAGCTGCAATTTTCACCATAGATGCATCTGCGATTTTGTGGTACCGAAAATATCGCTCCGCGCGTGAGATCCAACCAATCGGGTCTCCTTCTTCCCATCTAGGGAAGTCCACTCTCATGCATGGATAGTTGGGGTCGGTCATAGAGCCTCCCCTCCCTTGGAAGTCATCTCTTCAGGCTTGGTGTGATTGGGCAAATCTCTCTCATTGATATGATTTCTTCGGGCCCAATCTGAGTTCGGTAAAGAGCGTCCGAATCTTATCCTCCATTCGCGCCTCCAAGACTTCGAATTTAGCATTGATTGCCTCCTTAGTTGTCATAGTATATGGCCCCAAATCAATGATGTTAAGATCTCTCTTTTGCTGTTGGGTTAAAGGCATGTATAGGTTGAGAGAAGTGATGGTCGAAAGTG
Source organism: Musa acuminata AAA Group (assembly GCF_036884655.1). Taxonomy (NCBI): domain Eukaryota; kingdom Viridiplantae; phylum Streptophyta; class Magnoliopsida; order Zingiberales; family Musaceae; genus Musa; species Musa acuminata. Next base: position 13,269,432 of record NC_088358.1, on the reverse strand, counting down.
TTGGTGGATTGGTGGATGTAGGCTGCGGTTTAGGCTTGTTTTGTGGCTGTTTTGGGTGCAGTTTGAGGGTGTGGTTTGGTAGAGTTTTAGGGCTGTGGATGAAAGTTTTGGATCAGTGGTAGATGGTAGCAAAGGTTACAGAAATCCGTGGAAGTTGCAGCAAGTATGTGCTGTCTTGTAAGAGTAGAATGGTCGTCGAAGAAACAACGGTTTCTCGACGTAATTTCCACCAAAAACTTGAGAGAATTAAGGAGGGAATTGATAGCAAAATCACAGTTTATATGACAGCAAGGATATCTAATTTAATCAAGAAAATTTCGGCAGTAAAACAGCAAGGAAATTGGTGCAAGTTGCAATTACAGAATTATCGTCGAAAAATTTCAGCGGGTTACGATGAAAATTTACAGCAACATAAAATTGTTTTTAGAGATGAATTTCTTAATAGATCAATCTTAGATGGAAGCCAAGATGATCTATGAAGTGTATAAGAAATTTCATTCAAAAAGATTGCAAATAGATGGGTTAAGGCAACGATATGCAGCTGAAATTTTCTGCAGCATAGATTTTCAAGTGCAGCAGATTGGACATAAAAGATCAGTAGCTTATATTGAGAATTTTTCGATGAAACCAAAGGGAAATCTACTGTTAGGAAGTGTCAAAGATGTCATAAAAATTTCGTAGAAATTTGGATAGAAAAAGCACAGTAGCAAGATCAAACAGATGGTGCTATGCGGCTTGAATTCTGCAATTCAAGTGCAGCAGATTGGACATAAAATATCAGTAGTTTATATTGAGAATTTTTTGATGAAACCAAAGGGAAATCTACTGTTAAGAAGTGTCAAAGATGTCATAAAAATTTCATAAAAATTTGGATAGAAAAAGCATAGTAGCAAGATCAAACAGATGGTGCTATGCGGCTGGAATTCTGCAATGTATCTTTCGTCATAGAGATAGAAACTTTGTAACGAAAAGTTTATGCAGCAATATAGGAACGATTTTTCTTCTTTTTTTTTTTCAGATTTTCGAATAAGGATAACTAAATTGCAGCAGCAGTAAGGTAGGAAAACAGAACCTGTTGCAATTCACGGGGAGATCAAAGGATGATCCGTGGTCGTGGAGATGATGACGGAATTCGGTGACGATATTTTAAGCAATTGTGGGAATTGCTTTGGATGGTTGTGGAGGGTTGATGGATGGCTGTGGAAGGGCAGCGAGACGCCAAGAAAGCTGCTCTGATACCAGGTGTTAGAACCCTTGCAGATTCTAAACTTGGGTTGATCTCTTTAGGGGATCGGCCTCCTTGGAACTCTATAGGGGTTCCTCCCTCCAAATTACTGCTCAAAGGCTGCAGAAAAGATTCATCTATTGCTTATGAAAAGAGAAGGAATACATGGCTATTTATAGGGCTTCTAAACCCTAACTCCTAATAGGACTCCTACTTAAGACTCTTACTTCTAACCAACTCCTAATAGGACTCCTACTCAAGACTCCTATTCCCTTACAACTCCTAATTCTTCTCTAAGAAAAAACCTCCTACATGAATGCCCCTCACAATTAGGACTCTCCTAGCTAGAGTCCTAACAGAATGTCCCTCTCAATTAGGACTCTCCTAGCTAGAGTCCTAACATTTTTACATGAATGTCCCTCTCAATTAGGACTCTCCAAGCTAGAGTCCTAACAGATTACACTTATTGGAAAACTCGAATAAGAGTTTTCTTGATTTCTATGAATTTGGATTTATGGAATATCATTGAAAACAATTTTCAACTTCCCTCTAAACCGATGAATGAATGGTCGGATTTGGAGAAGAAGTATTTTTTTTTAAACGCAAAGGCTATGAATGCCTTATTTTGCGCTTTGTACAAAAATGAGTTCAATCGGATTTCTATGTACGAAATGACTTTTGACATTTGGCGAACACTTGAAATCACGCACGAGAGAACTAGTAGAGTCAAAGACTCGAAAGTTAACATTTTATTGCATGATTTTGAGCTTTTTTGAATGCAACCAAGCGAGACTATAGGCGACATGTACACCCGTTTCACGGATGTCGTCAATAGTTTAAGAGCTCTTGGAAAATATTTTTCGGATTTTGAACTCGTAAACAAGATTTTGCGTTCTCTTTCTAAGAAGTGGGATTCAAAAGTAATTGCAATACAAGAAGCTAAAAACCTAAACAACTTACCACTTGAAGAACTAATTGGTTCGTTGACGACATATGAAATGGTGCACAATGCATATGATGAACATGATGAACAAAATCACCTTCCAAAGAACAGGAAGTTTTTGGAACTTCGGACAAATGAATACCACTTGAGCGATGACTTAAGTGATGAGGACAATGATTAACTTAAACTTCGAACACTAAATCTTAATAAGTTTATTAAACAAAAATCTAAAATAAACAATAAACTTGAATGAAGGAAGAGGCCAAAGAAGAAGAACATAAAGTGGGATGAATCGAGCTCCTCTGAAGACGAGGAGAAAATCAAGAAAGGCTAGGTGGTAAACTATGTCTTAACTGCTTTCAATGATGAGGTAATCGAAATCCCCCTAATTTATTTCAAAATTACTTGATGCTCTTATGATGTATTTTCTTTTTTAGTTTATAATTAATTTTCTTAAAAATTACATGTTTAAAAAAAAAATTTATTATCATGCTAAGTAATTTCGAAAATGATAATATTGCATATTTTATGATAAACAAATAAAATGATTTTGATTGAAAATATGAAATCATGGTTAAGAAGTAATAATGTGTATTACGTTGATTTCCATTGTTATTTCTCGATTTTGATTAAAAAAAATCATGTTTGATTTGAAGAAATGTATAATAATGTAATATTAAATATTTTGATTAACAATTTTATGCATGAGATTTTACGCTATACATGATGATAAGCATGTGTTATTTTCATGAGTGTATTTGAAAAACTATGGCAAAAATGTGCTCGAATGCATGAACTTGTTAAGATTATTTTTCGGACTTTCTTGATTCAATGTTCAAATCACTTAATTGCCATGATGATTTTACACTATTACATGCCTTAATAACATGTTGGAAATTATGTGTTTTGGATATAAAATTTTTTATGATCATGAGCATGTTTTATCTTCATGATTGAACTTGAAAATCTATAGCAAAACCTTGTCCGAATGCATGAAAGTATTAAATTTCATTTTCGGATTTTCTTGATCATAATAGTTCATTTTTGAGAATCTATTGATCTTGATGGTTTTATGATGAAATTCGTTTTTCGATCCTAAACGTTGATGCATGTTTAACATAAATGAAAAAGCATGCTAACATGAAATCAATCACTTAAAATGAAATACTTAAAAAAGGGAAAATATATTATCAGTGAAATCATGAATCTACTTATGTTACGAATTTTGTGAACCATAAAAATGATTTTTGGTGATTTGAATTTGAATGAGTTTTATCCAAAATCATGATCTTGGTTCTGTGATATTTACAAATTAAGATTTATTATGAATCAAGATTTTTTCATTAATCGTTCTCCTAAGATTTTCTTTTGATTAATTATGGAGTAGGTTTTTCAAAAAGAAATCATGTCTTTTGGTATTCACATGTTCTAATCTTTCATGATATGATTTTTATGCAATTCCTTGTATTCATGAAATGTTGATCTCATCACCTAATAATTCTTCTTGATATTCCTTATGTGATGATAAGAATACATGAAATATTCATTAATTTGTTTTGATGTATACAAATAAGAAGTTTCGATCATGTATGGGAGAATGTAATTTGACAAATTTGGTACCATCATGTTGCAAAATAAATGATGATTAGGAATCATGCATTAATGATGATTGTATATTTTATGATTTGGCATGATGCATATTCATGAATTTGAAATGATGCATGCAATACTTATGACAATGATGTACATAATGTATTGCATATGATATGTATCATGAATGCTTTAAATGATGAATGTTTGGTATCATGATCAACATGTTGATAAATGCTTAAAAATTTTAATGTTTGTATGATAATTGATTTATTTTTCGGTATCGTGCATGAAAAATAAGGTTTTTGAAATTGTGTATGTTTTAATTTGAATATATAATGATGCACAAATAAAATTGATACTTACCTTTGTCATAATCTGAAAATTGAAAAAAGGGTCTTCCCTTCTTTTTGATAATGACAAAGGGGGAGCAAGAATTTCTAGCATGGACATCATGAAAAGAGGCAAACTAGCTAGCTTACACAATTCAAGATGAAAGCAAAAATTACACTCCTCTAAAGAGAAGATGCAAATGTAACACTTGCTAAATTGTTTGCTTGCCTCATGTAAAACATTATCTCTTGCTAGTTTGGCATTTTGCTAGCTTGCACTTTGCAAAGAAAGCAAAAATGACACTTCTCAAAAGAGAAGAAAGAGCTTGTTATCTTGAACATCACAAGCTTGCCAAACAAAAATTGCGAAAGTGTTATCTTGCCTATCTCAAGAAGCAAAACTTGCAACTTGCACATTGCAATAGGAAGCAAGAATCATAAGCTTACATAAGAAAGCTATCTTGCATTTGCTTTCGAAATTTTTGCTAGCTTGTATGTAGTAAAACTTGCATATCGTAAAAATTGCTAGCTTGTAGTATAAAGAGAAGCAAATAGTTATTATCTCAAGAAAATTAAACATGCTAAACTTACACCTTGCAATGGAAGCAAAATTGCGAGCTCAAACATCGCAAAGGAAACAAAAATTTGCTAGCTTGCCACTTGCATATTTCAAGAAGCAAGAGTTGCCTTCTTGAACATATCTAGATTGCTAGCTTGCAAGTTCTAAAATGTTGTAACATTGCTAGCTTACATGTTCTAAAAGTGCTATCTTGTATGCTGTAAAACTTGCATATCTAAAACTTGATAGCTTGAATGTTCTAAGCATGATGTAACATTCGCTAAATTTTCTGGCTTCAAAACTGCATGATGATAAAACTTGATATTATGTTTTTCATACAATAAGTTAAACTAATATTCCAAACACAAGAATAGTTGGACTTCTCCTTTTTGTTGATGACAAAGGGGGAGAAGTATGATGTTATGCATAAGTTTATGCATAAGTTCATGATGAGGTGTTGCAAGTATTCATGATGAATATTACAATGACTTGAATTCAGTTTGAATTCAAGATTCTATCAATATGGCATATTGATAGGGGGAGTTTTTTTAAACTTCGAGAGATAAGTTTAACTCCGTCATCAAGTGGTTGTCATCATCAAAAAGGGGGAGATTGTTGAATCTCGTATTTTGATGATGAAACTACTTGATATATGTTTATAATTTAATCTGCGTTTTGAGTAACACAGGATGCTTTGATCAGGATGAGACAATTAAAGTAGGAAAATCATGTTGTGCCGAAGGAACATGTCAGAAGATTGGACGTCGGGCCGGTGGATCAGTCGACATATCGACAGAAGGCTTCGGGCCGTAGACTCGGGCATCGGGCCAAGAAGAACGGGTATTGTGCCAAGGATATCAGAGTTACGGAGTCAACTGGCCGATTGGGCAATAGGCTGTAGGAGAGGACGATGCACCGAAGAATCGGACGAAGCGTCGAGGGACCAATGACATGCTGGACAACTTGGTTAATTGCTTATGATTAATTGTCTCAATCGAAGTTTTGTTTTAAGTGTGCAGGATTAACTACAATGAAAGTAGGATATGCAGCAGGAGTTGCGCCGGAGTCAAGACAATGGTCATGTTGGGAGTTCGAGAGTTCGACGGAAGTTCGGACAGTCGTCGGAGGTACTGCGGGAACAAATCCGAGAAGTCCATGAGCTTGCCAAAGAAGTGTTGAATCTCGGATTTTGATGATGAAGTCAATTGTCATTTGTTGTCTAATCTATGTGTTGAGATAAGTGTGCAGGATTAACTACGATGAAAGATAGACAAGCAGCAGGAGTTGCGCCGGAGTCAAGTTCATGATCACGTTGGGAGTTCGAGAGTTCGACGGAAGTACGGACGGTCGTCGGAGGTTCTGCGGGAACAGATCCGAGAAGTCCAGAAGCTTGCCAAGCGAAGCTCGTCGGAACTCGCCAAGTGGATCGTCGCAAAGTCCAGGAGTTTGCCGGAAGTCCGCAGAAGCATCACCGAGGGTTCATCGGATGATCGACGGAAGTTCGCCGGAAACTCGCCGGAAAAAGCAATTGACGTACCGAAGCAAAGCTGCAGAAATTGTCTTAGATTTAATCGTAGTTAGCACGGTGATTAAGTTAGAAATGGGAGGTGATCCCATTAGCTTAATCCTGGGGCAATTGGGCCCCTGAAGAACTCAAGTTGGGTCGAATGGTTCAACCCATTCGAACCCAAGAAGCTGTGGGAGGTGCAACCGCCCAGGCAGGGAGGTGCCACCGCCCAGGCTAAGTCTCCCAGCGAGACTGGGAGGTGCAACCGCTCTAGCCAGGCGGTGCAACTGCCCAGGGCTCAGTCTCCAAGCGAGACTGGGCGGTGCAACCTCCTCTGTCAAGCGGTAGCACCGCCTGAGCTCAAGTTTCGAGCTCTGCCTGGTGATGCAATCACCGAGCTCAGTCTTCGAGCTCTGGAAGAGAAGTACGACCTCTCTGGCCAGGAGATGCACAGCCTAAGCTCAGTCTTCGAGCTCTGGCAGAGAGGTGCAACCACCTCTGGCAGAGAGGTGCAACCACCTCTGGCAGAAAGGGGCGATCACCTCTGGCAGAGAAGAGAAACTTCTCTGGTCAGGAGATGCACCGCCTGAGCTCGGTCTTCGAGCTCTGGCAGGAAGGTGCAACCACCCCTGACAGAGAAGGTGGAACCGTCCGAGCTCAGTCTTCGAGCTCTGCCAGGCGGTGCCACCTCTCCAGTCGAGAGGTGCAACCGCTTGAGCTCAGACTTCGAGCTCTGCCAGGCGGTGCCACCTCTCCAGTCAAGAGGTGCAACCGCCTGATCCCGGAATTCCGGGATTTGATCGTTTTGAGCTCGAAATTTGAATTGGGTTGGGGCCTATAAATACCCCACCCATTCAGCACTGAAAAGATATAGACCTACTCCGAAATCTTGATCTTTTCTGTGATTCTAAGAGCTCAAAAGTGTTGTAAAGCCTTTAAGTCTCCTCCTTCTGTTCTTCAAGTTTTCAGTTGTAAAGTGAGGAGAGAAAGGTCTGTAAAGGTTGTCTCCTGAGCCTGTCAAAAGGAGAGAAACTGTAAAAGGGCAGTTTGGCCTTCGCCCATTGAAGGAAGGCCCCTAGTTGACGTCGGCAACCTCGTCGGTGGAGGAAGCCAAAAGTGGAGTAGGTCAAGGCTGACCGAACCACTCTAAATCTCTGGTTTGCGTTTATTTTTGAGCACTTTATCATTACTGCAAACCTCCTCCATTACTACTGCACTCTGCGCTTTCACGAACAAGTTCTAAGTGCTGTTCTTCCGAATCTGCATTCAGACGTAAATTCGTATTTTCGTACATTACAGTTTACGTTTACGTTTGATTCTGCAGAACTGTCTTCCGTGCTTTTACGAAAGAGTTTCCTTGCAGTTTACACTTACATTTTGATCCTATTGATAACTGCAAACTGTCCTCTACAATTTTACGAACGAGTTTCAACATTTAGACGTAAAACTGCATTTAGACGTAAATCGGCTTTCCTCTCACAATCATCAGTTCTCAGTTCACATTTACGTCTTGATTTCAACTGCATACTGCCTTCTGCGAGTATACAAACGAGTTTCAAAGTTTAGACGTAAATCTGCGTTTAGACGTAAATCTGCGTTTAGACGTAAAACTGCGTTTAGACGTAAATCTGAGTTTAGACGTAAACTGCGCTTAGACGCAAAACTGTGCTTAGACGCAAACTGTGTTTAGACGCAAACTGCGCTTAGACGCAAACTGCGCTTAGACGCAAACTGTGTTTAGACGCAAACTGCGCTTAGACGCAATCTGCGCTTAGACGCAAACTGCACTTAGATACAAACTGAGAATTAGCTTTTGCATCATAATAGCTTTTATTGAACGAACGCAGCTTTTGGTTTTTAATCGCTGTAAGATTTCCGCTGCACTAATTCACCCCCCCCCCCCTCTTAGTGCTCTCGATCCTAACAATTGGTATCAGAGCCCGGTTAACTCTCAAAAGGATTAAAACCCAAGAGAGATGGCTTACGCCGGAAACCAAGAGGGCCATTCTATTACACGTCCACCCATGTTTAATGGGACGGACTACACCTACTGGAAAACCTGAATGAGGATCTTTCTTATTTCTATGGATTTTGAATTATGGAATCTTGTCGAGAATGGTTTTTCAAAGTCTTCTCTTCCAATGATCGATTGGAATGATTTGGAGAAGAAGGCTTTCGCTCTAAATGCAAAGGCTATGAATGCCTTATTTTGTGCACTCGATAAAAACGAGTTTAACCGTGTTTCAACTTGTGAAACTGCATTTGATATTTGGCACACACTCGAAGTGACCCATGAGGGCACAAGTAGAGTAAAAGAGTCAAAAATCAATTTGCTGTTACACTCTTTCGAACTCTTTCGGATGAAACCGAGTGAAACCATTGGCGACATGTTTACCCGTTTCACGGATGTCGTCAACGGTCTAAAAGGACTCGGAAAGAGCTTTTCGGATTTTGAGCTTGTTAATAAGATACTAAGATCCCTTCCTAAGAGTTGGGATCCTAAAGTCACCGCTATTCAAGAGGCAAAAGATCTGCGAAATTTCCCTCTTGAAGAACTAATCGGGTCACTAATGACCTATGAAATGACTTGTAAAGCTCATGAAGAGCAAGAAGACATCCTTCCAAAGAACAGGAAGGATATGGCACTCAAAACGTCAGAATGCCACTTGAGAGAAAACTCAAGTGATGAGGACTGTGATGATGACTTGGCACTTCTAACAAGAAAGTTTAAAAAGTTCTTTAAAAGAAACAAGTTTAAGAATGATGCAAAAAATAAACTTGAACCCAAAAAGGACCAAGTGATCTGCTATGAATGCAAAAAGCCGGGACACTACAAAAGTGATTGTCCCCAAGTCAAGAAAAGAACAACAAAGAAGAAGGCGCTCCAAGCAACATGGGATGATTCGAGCGCATCTGAGGAAGAGGAGTCCAACACCGAGCAAGTTGCTCATTACGCCTTAATGGCCATCGAAGACGAGGTAACAAATTCAATAGATGCTGATTTATCTTTCGATGAATTATTAAATGCTTTCAATGACTTATTTGACGAATGCAAGAGTATAAGTAGAAAATATAAATTGCTGAAAAAGATGCATGATAGTCTTACTTGTGAGTTTGATAAGTTAAAAGTCGAACATCATGATAGTTTAAATTCATGTATCAAATGTCATGATTTAGAAACTATGCAAAAAGAAAACCTGCTACTCAAGGACACCTTGAAGAAATTCGAGGTTGGTAGCAAGTCATTAAACATGATCCTTGCAAACAAGGGTCACATTCCAAAAAGGAGCGGGATTGGATTTGTGAGAAATCCTCACCAAAATCCAACCACCTTCATAAAAGGCTCCATCTTACATGTTCAACACCAAACCAAGTGCAACTTTTGTTGCAAATCTGGACACAAGACACATTGTTGTCCATTCAAGAAAATAAGTCCAAACAAATTAATTTGGGTTCCTAAAGGAACCATGATAAACTCTATGCAACATGATAGAAAATGTAGATCTATTTATGAGGCACCCAAAAGCAAATGGGTACCTAAACATCATCCTTTCTTGTAGAAAACTAAACAATCGCAAGCTAGGAGCAAGAAATGGTACCTTGATAGTGGATGCTCAAGGCATATGACCGGAGATCCATCTCAATTCTCTAAGCTCACTAGCATAGACGAAGGATATGTCACCTTCGGAGACAACAACAAGGGTAAAATCATTGGCAAAGGAACCATAGGTAACAAATCCAACCTCTCTATTGAAGATGTTTTACTAGTTGATGGTTTAAAACATAACCTCTTGAGCATTAGTCAATTATGTGATAAAGGATATATTATAAGATTTGAATCTAATGCTTGCATCATTGAAAAACCACACAAAAATATATCTATGATTGCATTAAAACAAAACAACGTATACACTATTGACATCAATGACTTATGTGATGAAATGTGCCTTGCCGTTATGAATGAGGATGCTTGGCTATGGCATAGAAGATTAGGTCATGCTAGCATGAAACTAATCACTCAAGTATCATCTAGAGAACTTGTAAGAGGAATTCCTCATATCAAGTTCATCAAAGATAATGTATGTGATGCTTGCCAATTAGGTAAGCAAATTAAGGGTAGCTTCAAAGCTAAGAATCAAATAAGCACCTCTAGGCCCTTACAATTGATCCATATGGACTTGTTCGGACCAATCTCTACATCGAGTCTAGGAGGTAGCAAATACACCTTTGTCATTATTGATGACTATAGCAGATATACATGGACCTACTTCTTAAAACAGAAAAATGAATGCTTTAGATATTTTACCAAGTTTTGTAAACTTGTTCAAAATGAAAAGGGATCTATGATTTCGTCAATTAGAAGTGATCATGGTGGAGAATTTCAAAACCATGACTTCCAAGAATTCTGTGAACTCAACGGATATAACCATAATTTCTCTACTCCAAGAAATCCTCAACAAAATGGGGTAGTAGAAAGAAAAAATCGAAATTTACAAGAAATGGCAAGAACAATGTTGAATGAACATAGCCTACCCAAATATTTTTGGGCCGAAGCTGTAAACACTGCATGCTATATTTTAAATAGAGTCCTAGTAAGACCCTTACTCACCAAAACTCCTTATGAGTTATGGAATAACAAAAAACCCAATGTCTCATATTTTAAAGTCTTTGGGTGTAAGTGTTTTATCTTGAATGAAAAGGATAACTTAGGAAAATTCGATGCTAAATCTGATGAAGGAATCTTTCTTGGTTATTCTTCGGTTTCTAAAGCTTTTCGCATCTTAAATAAAAGAACCTTAATTATTGAAGAATCCATCCATGTTGTTTTCAATGAGATTTCAGAAATTAAGAAAAATGATCTTGATGATGATTTTGATTCCTTGAATTTAAACGAAACCCCGTCTCCAACTAGCAACTTGGATGCATCCACTTCCGAAACATCCTTACCCAAGGATTGGAAGTATATAGATGCTCATCCTAAGGAGCTAATCCTAGGAGACACATCAAAGGGGGTTCAAACACGATCTTCTTTTAAAAACTTTTGTGCCAACACCGCCTTTCTCTCCCAAATTGAACCCAAATGTGTTGATGAAGCCATGAAAGATGATTCATGGATTATCGCAATGCAAGATGAATTAAATCAATTTGAGAGAAATGAGGTGTGGACGCTTGTTCCTAGGCCAAATGACCATTTAGTTATTGGTACTAAATGGGTCTTTAGAAACAAGCAAGATGAAAATGGTATCGTGGTTAGAAACAAGGCTAGATTAGTGGCTAAAGGTTTCAACCAAGAAGAAGGTATCGATTACGAAGAAACCTTCGCACCTGTGGCTCGATTGGAAGCCATAAGGATGCTCCTTGCCTACGCCAGTTGCAATAATTTTAAGTTATTTCAAATGGATGTTAAAAGCGCTTTTCTAAATGGTTTCATTTCCGAAGAAGTTTATGTTGAACAACCCCCTGGATTTGAAAATAATGGCTACCCTAATCATGTGTTTAGACTAACTAAAGCTCTCTATGGTTTAAAACAAGCCCCAAGGGCTTGGTATGAGAGACTTAGTTCTTTTCTCATTGAAAATAATTTCATAAAAGGCAAGGTTGATACTACATTGTTTATCAAGAATTTTGAAAATAATTTTCTCATTGTTCAGATTTATGTTGATGATATCATCTTTGGCTCTACAAATGAATCTCTTTGTGAATCGTTTGGTAAAACTATGAGTCTTGAATTCGAAATGAGCTTAATGGGAGAATTAACATTCTTCTTAGGTTTACAAATCAAACAACTAAGCAATGGCATCTTTATTAGTCAAACTAAATATGCCATGAATTTATTAAAAAGGTTTAACATGAACAACTCAAAGGCCAGTAACACTCCTATGAGCACCTCCACTAAATTAGAAATTGATGAAAGTGGAGAAAGCTTTGATCAAAAAACTTATAGGGGTATGATAGGAAGTTTACTTTACCTCACTGCAACCAGACCAGACATCATGTTCAGTGTAGGACTTTGTGCTAGATTTCAATCAAACCCTAAGATGTCTCATCTCAAAGCAGTTAAAAGAATATTTAGATATCTTAATGGTACCACAAATCTAGGATTATGGTACCCAAAATCAGAAAATTTTGAGTTAATTGCTTATGCTGATGCTGACTTTGCTGGGTGTAGATTAGATAGAAAAAGCACATCAGGATCATGTCAATTTTTAGGACATGCCCTTGTTTCCTGGTCATCAAAGAAACAAAACTCAGTTGCACTATCAACAACCGAAGCTGAATATATTGCAGCAAGTGCATGCTGTGCACAAGTTGTATGGATGAAAAATACCTTAGAAGATTATAAAGTTCATCTCAAAAATATTCCAATTAAATGTGATAACACAAGTGCAATATGCTTAACCAAAAATCCTATACAACACTCAAGAACAAAACATATTGATATTAGACATCACTTTATACGAGATCATGTCACCAATCATGACGTAACCATAGAATTCATTGATACTAAGCATCAACTAGCTGACATTTTTACAAAACCTCTAAGTGAAGAACAATTTGATTTCATTAGAAGAGAGTTAGGAATGCTCATGTGTCCGAATAAATAAACTTGTTAAAATTATTTTTCGGACTATATTGAATGATCAGATCACATGAATGCCATTTTCTATGATTATATGTGAAAATCTGTAACAAAATCTTGTCCAAATGCATCTTAGTTGTTCGAATGCTATAAAACAGATTTATTCGTACACTTTCATGAAAAATAAGTTTTTGAATTAAATCTGATAAAGTGATTCCTGAATATGTATTTCATTCTGTAATATCTTTACGGGTAAAATGAATTATAACAAAAGGGGGAAGAAGTTTTCAAAGCAATCTATGTAAAATCCCTCTATAAGCTTTCGTCTAAATTGGTCTTCCTTGTATAACAATGCTTTTTGTTGATGACAAAGGGGGAGAAATATATGAATTGATAAACACTGTGATTAGAAATACCTTGAGTGATGCTATAAATAATGTTTGCACAATGCCATCCTTGCATCACCAAGAGATATATGAAACATGTGCTATAGTTTGCATTATGTCTTGAGTTGATATCCTATTTTGTGAAGTAAATGCAAACTTGCTAGAATGATAATATGTGTGCATCATGTAATAGTCCTTCGAGCTTTAAATGATAATGTTCAATTACATGATGAATAGTCACAAACACTATCATACAAACTTGATGATGAATGTCAAGCTTTGACATCATCCTTGAAGAGATACATCATGATAGGTATCATGATGGGAGTATTGATAAGTTTAACTGATCTAACTTATCAATACGTCACTTGAATTCTTAGGTCTTGAATTCAAGGTTGACTTATCTCAACTATGGCATATAGACAGGGGGAGTTAAGGATAACTCCATTATCAATTGATTGTCATCATCAAAAAGGGGGAGATTGTTGAATCTCGGATTTTGATGATGAAGTCAATTATCATTTGTTGTCTAATCTATATGTTGAGATAAGTGTGCAGGATTAACTACGATGAAAGATAGACAAGCAGCAGGAGTTGCGCCGGAGTCAAGTTCATGATCACGTTGGGAGTTCGAGAGTTCAACGGAAGTACGGACGGTCGTCGGAGGTTCTGCGGGAACAGATCCGAGAAGTCCAGAAGCTTGCCAAGCGAAGCTCGTCGGAACTCGCCAAGTGGATCGTCGCAAAGTCCAGGAGTTTGCCGGAAGTCCGCAGAAGCATCACCGAGGGTTCATCGGATGATCGACGGAAGTTCGCCGGAAACTCGCCGGAAAAAGCAATTGACGTACCGAAGCAAAGCTGCAGAAATTGTCTTAGATTTAATCGTAGTTAGCACGGTGATTAAGTTAGAAATGGGAGGTGATCCCATTAGCTTAATCCTGGGGCAATTGGGCCCCTGAAGAACTCAAGTTGGGTCGAATGGTTCAACCCATTCGAACCCAAGAAGCTGTGGGAGGTGCAACCGCCCAGGCAGGGAGGTGCCACCGCCCAGGCTAAGTCTCCCAGCGAGACTGGGAGGTGCAACCGCTCCAGCCAGGCGGTGCAACCGCCCAGGGCTCAGTCTCCAAGCGAGACTGGGCGGTGCAACCTCCTCTGTCAAGCGGTAGCACCGCCTGAGCTCAAGTTTCGAGCTCTGCCTGGTGATGCAATCACCGAGCTCAGTCTTCGAGCTCTGGAAGAGAAGTACGACCTCTCTGGCCAGGAGATGCACAGCCTAAGCTCAGTCTTCGAGCTCTGGCAGAGAGGTGCAACCACCTCTGGCAGAGAGGTGCAACCACCTCTGGCAGAAAGGGGCGATCACCTCTGGCAGAGAAGAGAAACTTCTCTGGTCAGGAGATGCACCGCCTGAGCTCGGTCTTCGAGCTCTGGCAGGAAGGTGCAACCACCCCTGACAGAGAAGGTGGAACCGTCCGAGCTCAGTCTTCGAGCTCTGCCAGGCGGTGCCACCTCTCCAGTCGAGAGGTGCAACCGCCTGAGCTCAGACTTCGAGCTCTGCCAGGCGGTGCCACCTCTCCAGTCAAGAGGTGCAACCGCCTGATCCCGGAATTCCGGGATTTGATCGTTTTGAGCTCGAAATTTGAATTGGGTTGGGGCCTATAAATACCCCACCCATTCAGCACTGAAAAGATATAGACCTACACCGAAATCTTGATCTTTTCTGTGATTCTAAGAGCTCAAAAGTGTTGTAAAGCCTTTAAGTCTCCTCCTTCTGTTCTTCAAGTTTTCAGTTGTAAAGTGAGGAGAGAAAGGTCTGTAAAGGTTGTCTCCTGAGCCTGTCAAAAGGAGAGAAACTGTAAAAGGGCAGTTTGGCCTTCGCCCATTGAAGGAAGGCCCCTAGTTGACGTCGGCAACCTCGTCGGTGGAGGAAGCCAAAAGTGGAGTAGGTCAAGGCTGACCGAACCACTCTAAATCTCTGGTTTGCGTTTATTTTTGAGCACTTTATCATTACTGCAAACCTCCTCCATTACTACTGCACTCTGCGCTTTCACGAACAAGTTCTAAGTGCTGTTCTTCCGAATCTGCATTCAGACGTAAATTCGTATTTTCGTACATTACAGTTTACGTTTACGTTTGATTCTGCAGAACTGTCTTCCGTGCTTTTACGAAAGAGTTTCCTTGCAGTTTACACTTACATTTTGATCCTATTGATAACTGCAAACTGTCCTCTACAATTTTACGAACGAGTTTCAACATTTAGACGTAAAACTGCATTTAGACGTAAATCGGCTTTCCTCTCACAATCATCAGTTCTCAGTTCACGTTTATGTCTTGATTTCAACTGCATACTGCCTTCTGCGAGTATACAAACGAGTTTCAAAGTTTAGACGTAAATCTGCGTTTAGACGTAAATCTGCGTTTAGACGTAAAACTGCGTTTAGACGTAAATCTGAGTTTAGACGTAAACTGCGCTTAGACGCAAAACTGCGCTTAGACGCAAACTGTGTTTAGACGCAAACTGCGCTTAGACGCAAACTGCGCTTAGACGCAAACTGTGTTTAGACGCAAACTGCGCTTAGACGCAATCTGCGCTTAGACGCAAACTGCACTTAGATACAAACTGAGAATTAGCTTTTGCATCATAATAGCTTTTATTGAACGAACGCAGCTTTTGGTTTTTAATCGCTGTAAGATTTCCGCTGCACTAATTCACCCCCCCCCCCCTCTTAGTGCTCTCGATCCTAACAAGAAGCTCGTCGGAACTCGCCAAGTAGATCGTCGCAAGTCCAGGAGTTTGCTGGAAGTCCGCAGGAGCATCACCGAGGGTTTATCGGATGATCGACGGAAGTTCGTCGAAAGCTCGCTGGAAGAAGCGATTGACGCACCAGAGCAAGTTACAGTAAATGTCTTAGGAAATATCGTAGTTAGCACAATGATTAATTTGGAAATGGGAGGTGATCCTATTAACTTAATCTTGGGGCAATTGGGCCCCTGAAAAATCCAAATTGGGCCGAATGGATCAACCCATTCGGACCCTGATTTCTGCCAGGCGGTTGAACCACCCCAGCCAGGCGGTGGCACTGCCTGGGCTCAGTCTCCGAGTGAGACTGGGCGGTGCAACCGCCCTTGATAGGAGGTGGCATCGCCTAGGCTCAGTCTCCGAGCTCTAGCTGAGCGGTGCAACCGCCTCAGTCAGGCGGTGGCACCGCTTGAGCTCGGTCTTCGAGCTCTGGCAGGAGGTGCAACCGCCCTTGACAGGAGGTGGCACCGCCCAGAGGCTCAGTCTTCGAGCTCTGCCAGGCGGTGCAACCGCCAGATCCCAAAATTCCGGGAATTGATAGTTTTGAGCTCCAAATTCAAACTGGGTTGGGGCCTATAAATACCCCACCCTTTCAGCACTCAAAGGGCACCCAGAAACCACCGAAATTCTGATTTTACTTTATGATTTTTAAAGCTCAAAAGTGTTGTTGAAAGTTCTTCTTCCTCTTTTCTTCCAAGTTCTAATCTGATAAGAGAGGAAAAAAAATTCTGTAAGGGTTGTCTCCTAAGCCCGTCAAAAGGAGTGAAACTGTAAAAAGGTGGTTGGCCTTCGCCTATTGAAGGAAGGCCTCTAGTGGACGTCGGTGACCTCGTCGGAGGAAGCCAAAAGTGGATGTAGGTCAAGATTGACCGAACCACTCTAAATCTCGGTTTGCATTTACTTTGAGCATCTTATCTTTACTGCAAACCTCCTCAAAAGCTTACTGCCTTCTGCGCATATACGATCGTGTTTCAAGCTCTGCATTTTCCGAATCGGCATTTAGAGGTAAATCGTTTTTATCGTATGAACATCATATTTCAGTTGCGTTTACGTTCTGATTTCTATCATAACTACAAACTACCTTTATATCTTTGCTTTAATTGCATCTTGCTTGGTTACAAGTTAAAGTGATTAACCAATCGGCTTTCTTACTGAAATCACTTTTATCAAACGAACGTAGTTTTTTTTTCAATCGTCGAAAGTTTACTACTGCACTAATTCACCCCCCCCCCCCCCCCCCCCCTCTTAGAGCTCTTGATTCTAACATATATGGCACAATGTGATGTATGTCAACAGCACAAGGGTGAAACTGTGGCAAATCTAGGGAAACTATAACCACTACCTATACCGAACTCGGTGTGGACTGACATCTCCATGGACTTCATTGAAGGGCTACCACCTGCCAAAGGTAAAAGCACAATTCTCGTGGTGGTTGATCGACTTATGAAATATGCTCATTTTTGTGCTGTGAGAAGTCCCACACTGTTGTTAGTATTACCCAAGTTTTCATAGAAAATATTATTAAACTGCACGGGATGCCAAGGTCCATTGTAAGTGATCATGATAGGATCTTCACTAGTAAATTTTGGACCGAGTTATTCCAGTTACAAGGCACCAAACTCAAGATGAGCACAGCATATCATCCACAAACTTACGGCTAAATAGAGGTGGTAAATAGGTGTTTCGCTAGCGACTGACCAAAAGAGTGGGCAAAATGGCTTCCTTGGGCCGAATGGTGGTATAATACTACATATCATACATCTACAAAATGTGCCCCTTATGAAGCATTGTATGGTCGACCGGCCCCTGTGATTCTAAAATATGTAATTGGCTCGGCCAAGGTAGATCAGGTTGAACAAGAATTGATTGATAGGGACAAACTCCTACAACTGTTAAAAGATAATCTCTCTACAGCTCAAGCCAGAATGAAGCAGCAAGCCCACACACGACGAAGCGAAAGAGAATTTTTAGTACGAGATTGGGTTTATCTTCACCTACAACCATACAAGCAACTCTCCATCAACACTCGAGCTCCATGAAGCTATCTCCACGATTTTTTGGGCCCTATCAGATCATAGAGCGTATTGGAGCAGTGGCGTATAGACTTAAATTACCTAAGGATGCCAAAATTCACCCTGTCTTCCACGTGTCATGCCTGAAGCCCAAGTTGAGAGAACACGAGTCACCCCAGATCAAACTACCCAATACCACTGAGGATGGAGTTATTCAAGCTCAACCACAAGCCATCCTCGATCGTAGGATCGTGATGCATCGCCGACGTCCCTCTACTGAAGTACTAGTGCATTGGAATAATTTACCACTTGAAGACGCCACATTGTAACGGACAAACTTCTAAACAAGATGTTGGATGTAATGCTTATGTCTGTCCGTTGTCTTTTGGCATGTTCATGCCTTGTACAGAATGTAAAGGGGCGGCCGAAGGCTTAATAGTCCCATTTTAGTTGGGTTGGTGGCCTCTTTAGGCTTGTAAATAAAGGTTGTGTCATGTGGACACGTTCGAGAGCTTTTCGGTCTGTAATGGACCATTTTACCCTTTGTTGTGCCACTGTTCAGAGCTTGTAAAGTCTGTTTGTAATTTGCATTGTCTATGAAGTGTTTTTCGGACATGTTTGCTTGTGGATCCCGATTGAGGCGTTCTCTTTAACCCGTTCTCTCTTTTGTTGGTCCTAAGGGACAATGGGAGGCTTCGGGGAGGCTGACCTTTGCGGACGGACGCGCGAGGGTGCCGCACGCCTTAGGCAAAACCAGCTAAGGTCGTGACATTGTGGTATCAGAGCGGGACAAGCACTCATAGAAACACTTGACATGCAAACGTGGGGGACCTAGCGGGGCTGCGTTGAGGGCAGTCAGCACACGCACGACCGTTTGAGGGAAAACGGGCATGGAGATGTAGGGAAAAGAGTCGCTCAGAGGAGCGGGCATCTGAGATTGGCATTCAGAGGAATGGCCAACCCTTCGCGCAAGAGGCACCACGAGAACAGGCAAGCTTGGAAGAATTTGGAGCGCACAAAGGTTGGGATGGCTGAGTTTGAGCTACGGCTCAACGTTGACAACTTTACTTGATGGTGCTCAAGGCAAGCGAGGCGCTTGGCAAAGGATGAGACCATGCAAAGTGGAATGAGTTGCTCAGCGACCGAAAGAGTTGTGCAAAGCTCACAGAGGTGAGGGGAATTGCTAACTCGAAGAATTCGGTACTCATGCATGGGCTTGTATGCGGACGATGGATTGTTCGTGGCCATCCCAAGGCGGTCGAGACTCGGCGCCATGGAGCATTGAAACTTTCTCTTCGACATGCGAAGGATACGTCCGGAGGAGGCTGAAGTGTGCAACGAGTTCAGCATGTTGCTAGGCCTTGAGGGGTGCAGCGGTGGCTGTATTGACGTGGAGGCGCAATCTAGCAAGTGCGTTTGCAAGAGGCAGAACAATGCACAGTTTGTTCAGCAGATCGGAGTAGTCCAAGGGGATGGTGGTCTCCGAAACGAAGAGAGATGTTGCTCCAACGGGACAGTTATCCAGGAGGGATAAGTCTCAGCTCTCCAGAAGGAGAATCATGTGAGACGGACTTCACATGTTGAGGAGGAGGAGTACCTCACAAACAACAACTCCACGAAGCTCAATGGACCGAGCAAGCAGCGAGGAGTTGCCGCATGATCTCGCTCGAGAGAATGCATTGGTGGATGCATTGCAAGATCAAGTGGGGGAGCGACCTGAAGCAACTCAAATGGAGGCACACTTAGAGTCGATATGGAGATCGGACTCAAGGGAGGGCTGACCCGTGGAATGGTGGGCGCGAGGGCCACCATCGACTCAATGCAAAAACGAGGAGCGGAGCAACTTGGGTGTAACTTGGCGAAGTACCCAAGCCGCATGAAGGGAGCCAGCATAGAAGTTGGAACATGGAGCAGAGGCACAGCGCTTTCCCTAGACAGAGGTCAAGGACATGAACTCTTGCAGAGGCAGGAGTAGAATCATGCTGTTCCTTAGGTCCTTCATTCTGACAGAGCAGACTCATCTTGCATGGTGCCAAAGACGAAGGGAGCTTCGGGGCACATGCACCTTATCTCGGAGGAGCATTCGATGGAGGAACTAAGGCGACTCAATTTGCGGAGGCGAAGTTGGGTACAGAATGCCTTAGCACGGGGCAAGAGGACGCAGAGGCGGGTACTCTTGAAGAATATGCCACAGTGTTGCCATTCAAGTTGCCATGAAGGAAGCAGTGCGCAGCGGAGATTGTGCTGGTAGGGGCAGAGGCCCAGGATCCAGACAATGGTGCACAAATTACAGTGAAGTCGGTGGACTTCGGGAGCTACTAGGCGACGGACTGTCCTAGAGCGGTGCTTCATCTAGGTGTGACCCAAGAGTGGGTGGATGAAGGTCGATTGCCAAAGGAGCGAACAAAATCGAAGGTGGAGGAGACCCTGCGATGTATTGGCAGAGGCCACACATGGAGGGTTCACAATTCGAGTTTATTCCACAAGGATCAGAATGCAATGAAGATGTCACCAGGAGGCGACATGGTGCAGCGGATCGTGGTGGAACAGTTCGTGGCAATGCGACACACACGACATAGTCCCGTGAGGGATGAGATCATATGGAGGTATGATCGGGAGCTACTGGGAGCTCCGCTTTGGTGAACAACACGACGGCAAGAAGGGCTATGGATTCAAGGAGTGAAGGCCATGGTACCGCAGAGGCGGGTCTTCCGGGCGTGCACCGAATTTTGCATCGGATGAAAACCTTGGTCATCAGCATATGGGGGCTGGGTTCCACCAAGGGAAAAGTTCGAATGCAAGGACCAGTGAGTCCCATGAGAGGGACTTGATCATGCAGAGGTATGATCGAAGCAGCTGGAGAGTTGGACTGCTCCAGAGCTCATATTCGCTTAAGGGAGCCCGACAAGTCAGAGGACAAGGTCGAGTAAGCGAACATTGCTACCAAGGAAGCTAAGGAGAACAGAATCGGTGCTAACTCTACAATGTGATGGCAGAGGCCATGCTTGGGAGTTGCAGTCTGTCTTTCCATCGACCAAACAGACTGCTTGGAGAACACAGTGGTGTTGAAGCAGGGGGTCGAAAGGGGCGAGGAAGCGACGACGAGTCCAGAGGGACTTAGCTACCCAAAATCAAGCATCAGTCAGAATGGAGGTGGACTCAGAGGAGTGCCACAGAGACATTTCTACTGATCATGCAGAAAAGGGATACAGAGGCGAGGCGACGGATAGTAGGGCCATGGGCATGGCAACGCCATAGTACCACAGAGGCGGGACTTCCGTGCAAGTCATTGATCCCTTGCTCTCACGGAGGGAGAGCGCTTGGTCGTGAAAGGGGCCGAGGAGGTGGAGCATGCAGAGGCAATCTCCAAGTACTGAGACAAGGCTGAAGGGCAGAGGCCAAGAAACTTCGTAAGACCGGTGTCAACAAGTTTCTCATCAAGATAGCCGTAAGTGAAGGACTTCGGGTCATGCAAGAGTGCACGACCAAGGAACGAAGCAGGCAGTACGCGGTGCTGTACCTTTGCTACTCAGTGGAGTAGGCGGCAGGGTTGATGGAGAAGACGGTACAATCCCAGAGGCGACCTCATCTATCAGAGAATTACTCCAAGTTGGGGTGAAAACTTCTTGCATTCCAGAAGTTCAATGGCATTGAGAAGGTGAATCACAGTAACTAACTCAACGCAAGGAGTGCAAACACTTCAAGTACTTCAGAAGTGTGAGCAAAGAGCAAGCGAAGGCCAGTAACCAGCTCGATGCATGAAGTACAATCTCGAGGAGGCGGGCGAAGTCAAGTAACCTTTGCCTTCTCAACTCTTAAGAGAATGGGTGAAACCGAGTACCCCAATTCTCTTATCTATCCAGCAGAGGAGCGCTGCACAAGTTCAAAGACCCTTCGAAGATAATGGAAGACAATAGTTGTCAAATCCTCACCAACGGTGATCAGTGCTACTGAGAGTAGATTGTCCGCCTCATTTCCCAACGAAATGCCAATCGAAAGCGAAAGTGATGCGAACCTACTTGGATGTGACAACTAACTGAAAGAAGAGTCAATGAGCAGATTTTGTGGAGGAAGGACCCAAAACTTCAGAAGTTTGCGAGGCGATGCTCGTTAAAGCTCCAACAAGCATCCACCCAGTTCAAGCAGCATGTGGAAATTTTGAGAGACTGCGCACTAAGGATGGTCTTTTCCTTCATTTGGTGGATCCGCAGGAATCAACGAGGATCAATACAACTCAGCCAACCCCACACCAGAGTCAGAGTCATTGGCGAGTTGAAGCAGCATGGCGGATCAAAGGTTCGACTACTCAGAAACAGCAGCGGAGAGCAGCTGGGAGCCAGGAGGCGCATTGCAGCTGGAGCGGAAGATTGAAGACTCAGCAAAGGCGAAGAGTTGCAGTGTTCACAAAGGCTTCGACGAGGACGTCGAAGGGATAAGTGGGGGAGAATGTAACGGACAAACTTCTAAACAAGATGTTGGATGTAATGCTTATGTCTGTCCGTTGTCTTTTGGCATGTTCATGCCTTGTACAGAATGTAAAGGGGCGGCCGAAGGCTTAATAGTCCCATTTTAGTTGGGTTGGTGGCCTCTTTAGGCTTGTAAATAAAGGTTGTGTCATGTGGACACGTTCGAGAGCTTTTCGGTCTGTAATGGACCATTTTACCCTTTGTTGTGCCACTGTTCAGAGCTTGTAAAGTCTGTTTGTAATTTGCATTGTCTATGAAGTGTTTTTCGGACATGTTTGCTTGTGGATCCCGATTGAGGCGTTCTCTTTAACCCGTTCTCTCTTTTGTTGGTCCTAAGGGACAATGGGAGGCTTCGGGGAGGCTGACCTTTGCGGACGGACGCGCGAGGGTGCCGCACGCCTTAGGCAAAACCAGCTAAGGTCGTGACAACATGGGAACCATATGAGGAGTTGAAGACCCGGTTCCCTGAGTTCATGGAATCTCAGCCTTGAGGACAAGGCTGATTTGAAGAGGGTGGATCTGTTAGGACTCTAGCTAGGAGAGTCCTAATTGAGAAGGACATTCATGTAGGAGGTTTTTTCTTAGAGAAGAATTAGGAGTTGTAAGGGAATAGGAGTCTTGAATAGGAGTCATATTAGGAGTTGGTTAGAAGTAAGAGACTTAAGTAGGAGTCCTATTAGGAGTTAGGGTTTAGAAGCCCTATAATAGCCATGTATTCCTTCTCTTTTCTTAAGCAATAGATGAATCTTTTCTGCAGCCTTTGAGCAGCAACTTGGAGGGTGGAACCCCTATAGAGTTCCAAGGAGGCCGATCCCCTAAAGAGATCAACCCCAAGTTTAGAATCTGCAAGGGTTCTAACATAGAGGTACTTATTTGGTTCTTAAATTTGAAGCTACTTTTTATTTGTTTTCTTAGTTGACAAGCATCACAAACATTATCTTTGACGAACTTGATATGAGGTATTTCTCTTATAAGTTCTTTAGATGAAATTTGGGTGATTAGTTTTATGCTAGCATGACCTAATCTCCTATGCCAAAGCCAAACATCATCATTCAAAACCGAAAAACGTATTTCATTACAAAGATCGTTAATGTCAATGGTGTATACGTTATTTTATTTTAGTGCAATCATAGATACGTTTTTGTATGGTTTTTTAATAATACAAGCATTATATTTAAATTTAACAATATATCATTTATCACACAATTGACTAATGCTCAAGAGGTTATGCTTTAAGCCATCAACTAACAATACATCTTCAATAAAGAAGTTGGATTTATTACCAATGGTTCCTTTGCCAATGATTTTATCATTGTTGTTGTCTCCGAAGGTGACATATCCTTCATCTATGCTAGTGAGCTTAGAAAATTGAGATGGATCTCTAGTCATATGTCTTGAGCATCCACTATCAAGGTACCATCTCTTACTTCTAACTTGTGATGGTACATTTTTCTACAAAAAAAGAATAATTTTTATATAACCATTTGACCTTGGGTGCCTAAAAAATCGATCTATATTGCTTATCATGTTGCATTGAGTCATTTGAGGCTCTTTTAGGAACCCAAATCAATTCATGTGGACTACATTTCTTATATGTACAATAATAAGCTACATGCCCAAATTTGTAACAAAAGTTACATTTCTTTTGGGGTGAAATATGCAAGGTAGGGTCTTTAATAAAGGTGGTTGGATTTTGATAAGAGCTACTCACAAATTCGATTCCGCCTTTCCTATGAATGTGACCCTTGTTGGTAAGGATCATGTTCAAGGACTTGCTACCAACCTCAAATTTCTTCAAGGTATTTTTGAGTAGCAAGTTTTTCTTTTGAAGTATTTCTAAATCATAGTATTTTATGCAAGGAGCTAAGCTATTTTGATGCTCAATCTTTACTCTATCAAAATTGCTAATAAGAGAAGCATGTTCCTTTTTTAAAGAATTATACTGTTTACTCAAAATTCTACATTCATTAAATAATTCATGAAAAGCACTTGAAAGCTCATCAAAAGTTAAATTTGTGTTTAATGAACTTGTTACCTCATCTCTAGTAGCTATTATCGCATAGTGAGCAACTTGCTTGGTGTTGGTTGGCTCCTCTTCTTCGGAAGCACTTGAGTCGTCCCATGTAGCTTTGAGCGCCTTCTTCTTTGATTGCCTCCTCTTTGCTTAGGGACGTTCACTCTTGAAGTGTCTCGACTTCTTGCATTCATAGCATATCACTTGTTCTTTCTTTGATTCAAATTTATTTTTAGTATCATTTTTGAATTTATTTCTTTTTATTTCTTTTTATAAATTTTCTTGTTAATAGTGCCAAGTCTTCATCAAAGTCCTCATCACTTGAGTTTTCTTTTAAGTGGTCTTCTTGTGTTCTCAGTGCTATATCCTTCATGTTCTTTGGAAGGGTGTACTCAAGCTCTTCATGAGCTTTGCATGTCATTTCATAGGTTATTAGTAACCCAATTAGTTGTTCTAGAGGAAAGTTATTTAAATCTTGGGCCTCTTGAATGGCCGTGACTTTAGGGTCCTAACTCTTTGGAAGGGATCTTAAAACTTTATTAATGAGTTTAAAATATGAGAAACCCTTACCAAGTCCTTTTAGACCATTGACGACATCTGTAAATCGGGTGTATATGTCTCCAATGGTCTCACTCGGTTTCATTCGAAACAACTCATAAGAATGCACTAAAAGATTAATTTTTGACTCCTTCACTCTACTAGTGCCTTCATGAGTCACTTCGAGTGTGTGCCAAATGTCAAAAGCCATTTCATAAATCAATACTTAATTAAACTTATTTTTATCTAGTGTACAAAATAAGGCATTCATAGCCTTTGTGTTTAAAGTAAAAGTCTTCTTCTCCAACTCATTCCAATCGTTCATTGGAAGAGAAGACTTTTAAAAATCATTTTCGACAACGTTCAATGAAATTAGGAAGATCCTCATTCTAGTCTTCCAATATGTATAATCTGTCCCATTGAACATGGGCGAACGTGTAATTGAATGACCCTCTAGGTTACCGGTAAATGTCATCTCTCTTGAGTTTAAAACCAAATGCGAGTAAACCTTGCTATGATACTAATTGTTAGGATCAAGAGCGACACTAAGAGGGGAGATGAATTAGTGCAACAGAAAACTTTTACAATTTCAGAAAATATTTCGTACAAGAAATCGATTCGGAAAGATAGTAACTTTAAAACGTAAGAGAGCGTAAGTGTAGTGAAAGCAAGATGACGAGAAGAAGCACTTTGCTATGAAATGATTTGCAGTTAAAGAAGATTCCTCAAAACGAAATGCAAACCAGATTTAGAGTGGTTTGGTCAACGTGACCTACATCCAATTTCGGATTCCTCCTCCGACGAGGTCTCCGGCGTCCACTAAAGGTCTTCCTTCAATAGGTGAAGATCGAACATCTCTTTACAGCACTTTCTCCTTTTCTTGGGTTTAGGAGATGAACCCTTACAAGTCTCACTCCTCTTTCTTGGATGGTTACAAGGCTAAGAGATGGAAGGAAGAGAACTCTAACTTTTACAATATTTTAAGGCTCAAGAACTCAAGATTATGCAAATATGTTTCGTTTCCTTTCATGCAGAAAAGAGTGAGGTTTTTATAGGCCCTAATGGCTTCAAAATTGGAGTCAAAAAGTTTCACATCCCCGGAATCTAGGGTACTGGCAGTACCACCGTAGTTATTGGGCGATACTACCACTGTTGATATGACCCTAGGCGGTACCGCCGAATAGGGGCGGTACCACCGCTGGCAGCACTACTGCCGGCGGTACCACCACCCATTCTGGGTGGTACCACTACTCAGGAATCCAGGGGCATTACTTTCTAAGCGGTGCCACCATCGGCCATGTTTTTAGGGGCTGAATTGGGTGCTTAATTCAGCCTAATTCAGCCCTATTAAGGGCCCAGTTGGCCCATAATTAAGTTAGTGGGAATACCTCCAAATCCTAACTTAATTTATTTTCTAACTACGATATTTAAGATAATTTACAGTGCATCTTGTTCTAGTGCATCAATTGCTCTTTCGGCGAGCTTCCGGCATACTTCCGGCAAACATCTGATGAACTCTCGGCAATGTTCTAGCGGACTCTCAGCAAGCTCCTAGACTTTACAATAATCTTCTTGGCGAGTTTCGATGAGCTTCTATGGCAAGCTCCTAGACTTCTCGGTTGGTTCCCGTAGAACTTTCGATGAACGTTTGGACTTCCGTCGAACTCTCAAACTCCCAACGAGATCTCGATCTTGACTCCGGCACAACACCTGCTTTATGTCTTACTACCATCATAGTTAATCCTGCACACTTTTCTCAATATATAGATTAGATCAAATAATTTACAATTGACTTTATCATCAAAATCCGAGATTCAACATTTCTGAGATGGGAAGATGGAGATCCGACCAGTTGGATCTCTAGGGCAGAAAATTGTTTTCATTTTCATAGAACCCCAGAAGAATCCAAGGTAGAAATTACCTCAATCCAGCTAGATGGAGATGCAATCCAGCTGGATGAAGATGCAATCTAATGGTACGATTGGTATAAAACTTGCCACAGAGTTCCTTCGTGGGAGCAATTCAAAAGAGGGCTTCTTGTTTGCTTTGGCCCATCAAAATACGAGAATGTTGATGGATAGCTTGCCAACATTCGTCATACTTCTGTAGTGTTGAAATATCATAGCAGTTTGAAAGATTATCAAATCAAGCTAGCGATTGGTCGGAATGATAACTTCTAGGTACATTTATTGAAGGGCTTAATCTAAAGATTTGGTGTGAAGTTAAGGCTCATCAACCCTGCACCATGATAGCTGCAATTTCATTTGCATGCCCGCATGAGGAAAAAATTAGCATAGAATATTGTCGAAACAGAGGTGTTAATAAACAAGTGATCAACGAGCAGCTCACCCCATCTACTCCCAATCGAAATCCTATCACTCGCAGACTAACCCGAGAAGAACTTAAAGAAAGGTTAGCGAAGGGTTTGTGTTGGCATTGCGATGAAAAGTGAAGTAAGGAGCATCGATGCAAATAGAGAAAACTTCTGATGATTGAGCCGATAAGGGAGGAACCGGATGGAGAAGAGTTGGACTCCGATCATGAAGGTATGGAAACTAATGAAGATATTGAAGCCATCACACATATAGTGTATGCATTGGCTGGCTATGCTAACTCATAAACTATGAAAATCGGAGGAACTTTAAAGCATCAGCCTGTCACTATTTTGATTGATATGGGTAGTGCTAGTCATAGGTGCCCAGCAAGCCAATCACGTGAGTGATGGCATGTGTGACTTGATACGGAATCTTTTCTTGCTTATTATATTTTGGTATTTATCACTTTATATTAACTATTGCATATATGCATGTATATATTGTGATGTCCTTGGATCTGCGCAATGGGAATCGGATCGTAATGAGATCACGATAATGAGATTGATTCACTTTTAAACACAGATCATAAATAATCCCAGTCATAGGTTACTCAAGAGAGACATCATGATAACCGGACAGTCTAATGTGCTGTATACCCATCCATATGATGGATGCAGTTGGTCTCATATCTGCTCGGGCAGGGACACTAGGGATACAATACAGGTGCTCATTGGAGAATGAGTTTACCGATTAATTCGCTTTTGGAATACTAGATAGTTGATGATGCATTATTGTCAGACAACGATTCCATAGTCCTAGTGGTGTATTTGATCCTTAGACTTGAGACACTAAGGATGTCATATATGAGTGCTCTACTCTTTGATACCAGACTTATAGGTTTGGATGTCCCAGATCTAGTACAGTTGGTCATTGGGAGTCGCAATCGACCTTACGAGGGCTATTGAGTGTCGATAGAGGATCATCCACTCTCGGCATCATGAGAGGAATATCTTATGTGTTTTTGCTTAGACAAATCCATGGCTAGGGTCATTCGGGTTGTGAGAGAAAGAGTTCTCTAGGAGAATCCAATTAGAGCGAGACTCGAGTAGAAACCATATGGGTCTGACAACACCATGCTTGATATACGGTCTTTGGGATATTAAATAGATGAGGGACTATAGGTACACGAGAACTGAGGACAGACAGGTCTAATAGATTGGATTCCCTTGTATCGTCTGTGGACTACGGCGTAGTGGCCTAGTATGTCCGTTGTTGATGAGTCAAGTGAATTATTATAGAGATAATAATTCACTAAGTTAGAAGGAGTTCTGACAGGTATGACTCATGGCCAGCTCGATATTGGCCCTAGAGGGTCACACACATATGGTAGGCATTGCGATGAGTAGAGGTTCGGATATGAGATATCCGTCGGAGCCCCTATCTTATTGGATATCCAATAAGCCCCTGAATTATTGGATCCCATGGACGAGATCCAATAAGTGCCCATGAGAGATTATTGGATAGAGATCCACTAATCTAAAAAGCTTGGGCAATTGGATGCAGATCCAATACCCACTAGGGGAGGATCCATTAGGTTTTGACAGTGGGCCTCTATAAATAGGAGGGATTCATTTGCTAGAGCCTTTGCTTGCCTCTCCTATTCTCCTTCCTCTCTCCACCTTAGAGCAGGCCTGGAGTTTTGAGCAGTGTCGTCGCAGCCCTACTGTATAGATCACTGCTAGAGAGGAGGACACTTGACCTCCTTCACATGCGTAGTTTTAAGTTTCGCGGCTTTTACGCACCAATTTTTCGTGACGATGATAATCTTTTTGGGAAATTGGGGATTTTATTTTCTTGTTCTTCCGCTGTGCATGTGATGTCACCCCCAAGATTTCCCAATAGTGATATCAGAGCCAAGTTGTTCGTGTGATAGATTGGTTTTAAACTATGTGTGTTATGTTTTAGAGAAACTTTTGAGGTCAAAATCATTGACGCAAAAGTGAGGAAGGGCAACAATAGTTGCTACCCTCGATCTGTGTGCGTGTAGCGCAGCCGCAGGCAGGCAGCATAGGGGCTGCATCTACAGTAGCCGGCCAACAGCCTACTTGCAACAGGCTTGCAGCCGACGGGGCTGGCAACCCGTGGGTGCCCCACTTGTGGTCGCTGCCTGCAGCGGTGCCGGCAGGCAGGGTTGCAGGCAAGGCAGCCACCTGCGACGCTTGTGGTTGCTGCTCCTATGGGCAAAACGCCCCGTAGGGATGGCCACCCGGCAGGGCACTGCACCCACGGGCACAGCGCTCGCAGTTTTGCCCCTGTGAATTTGAGAAATTTCAATTTATGTATTTTATCCAAATTACAAAAATACCCCTAGGAATTCAGAAATTCCCTACATGTCCTTGATTTCAGAAAGTATTAATTAATTAAAAAGTTTAGTTGATTATTATTTTTATCATTATCTAGTAGTCCTACAAGATGATGATTATTTATACATGTGATGTTTGATGTATGGACAGATGATCATGGACCGTGTGATGTGTGTACTTGTGATTATTATTATTGGGGTCTGCGAGCCTCTATTATATTTCTCAGTTATTGTCGGGCCTGTGTGCCTATGATTAAGTTGTAATTATGTGAGAAGGCGTAGCGAGAGCGTGGATACGATAGCGAGACCCACGAGATGGACGATTGCGATGCATGGAGATACATCGAGATGTCGACGGAACCGACGAGGATGAGATGGACGATCATAGGGCATTAAGATGCATCATTGCGCACATAGATCTTGATGTGAGTGATCAGGCCTACTGGCTCGGGTCTGATCACATTAGGTTGTGGTCTATGATCTTCTAGTGTGATTGCTTATACACATACTAGATATGTATATATATTTGCATGCGATGTAGATATATATTAAATATATATATGTTTGACATGTCAAATTAGGAGACCAAATCATTCAAACATCTCTCTCGATAATATTAAGTCGATAAACGTGAGGCAATTAGAATGACCCACGTGGCCTTCCATCGTTATAGGTAAGAACCGATTCTTAGTATAGGTTGAGTTGGTCGAGTCCCTCGAGGCTCACCTATATCGTGACTCGCTATCTTGCTTACGACATAGAGATGTCATCGGTGACCTGAGGACATGGTATACTTGGTCGAGTCCCTCGAGGGTATATCATCAAATCAAACTCATCTTGTAACGAAGGTGTTGACTTAACCGAAAATCATGGTTAGTCGAGTCCCTCGAGACCGTGCTGATTCGGAGGCCAAATAGGACGGGAATCACAAGGAGTTATGATCGGCAAGAGTTGCCTACATGTTGGGCTTAGTGTAATTGGTCGAGTCCCTCGAGGTTACACTAAGACATTGATTGGATCTTGATCCCCGCTAGAAGTTTGCTAGAGACTTCCATTTCACATGCTGAGGGTGTTTCGTGACTCACTAGTAAAATAGTGGGAGCATATTAAGATAGAAGTCCATATCTTGATAGTTTATTTCTTATAAAATCTGCATGTTATTCATTTCTGCTACATCTTTCTTTTCAAAAAATGTCACTTTTAAATCTCTTACGTGTTATACTTGATGTCAACCGCCTCACTGGATTGGCTTCGCAACTTGAGAATTGTTCTCACGATAGAGAAAATCGTGTACGTCCTTGATACGGTGATGCCTATGCCCAAGGAAGGGGCAAGTGAGGATGAGATCGCTACGTGAAGTACATTGATGACTCCACTCTTGCTCAATGCTATATGTTGGGCTCTATGACTCCTGAGTTATAGAGACAACATAAAAAGATGGATGCCAGATCCATTCTCCTACATGTCCGTAAATCGTTCGAGGAACATGGAAGGACTCAGCGATATGAGATATCCAAGAGCCTCTTCCACGCTAGGATGACTGAGGGGACACCGGTTCAAAACCATGTCCTAAAGATGATTGAGTAGATGGAGAAACTCACAGGTCTAGGAATGATCCTAGAGGATAACTTGTGTGTGGACATTGTGCTTTAGTCCCTGCCAGATTCATTTTTATAGTTCATAATGAATCTTAATATGAACAAGCTTGAGGTGACTCTCCCAAAGCTCCTCAATATGTTGAGGGAGGTAGAGAGTACTATTAAGAGAGAGAAGCCAGTTCTCTACACTAGTGAGACCAAAAAGAAAAGGAAAGCAAAAAAGTCCCTTAAGAAGGGAAAGGACAAGGGCAGACCAAGTAAAGCAAAGGTTGCTAA
Source organism: Musa acuminata AAA Group (assembly GCF_036884655.1). Lineage (NCBI taxonomy): Eukaryota > Viridiplantae > Streptophyta > Magnoliopsida > Zingiberales > Musaceae > Musa > Musa acuminata. The sequence continues at coordinate 13,237,934 of NC_088358.1, read as the reverse complement.
GAAAGACCCAGCAAAGGACAAAGGCTAGTACTTCTACTGTGACAAAGATGGGCAGTGGAAGAGGAATTGCTAAGAGTACTGTGCAGAAAGGGCGAAACAAAAGCTTGGTGAAGCTTCAAGTATATTCATGATCAGTCTCTATTTGTCAGACTCTTATGATAACACATGGGTATTGGATACTGGTAGTGCTTATCATATATACAATTCGTTGTAGGTTCTAGCAAGGCCTAGGAGACTAGAGAGAGGCAAGATGGACCTCAAGATGGGTAATGGAGCAAAAGTTGCTGTAGTAGCTATTGGTGAGGTCGCCCTACATCTACCAGGTGGAGCTTTTATTGTATTAGATGCATGTTATTTTGTTCCTTCTATTATCAAAATCATTATCTCCATTTCATGTTTGATAGTCAATGGATATAAATTAGTTTTTGAGAACAATGGTTGTTCGATATTATTAGATGATGAGATCATCATAATGGTTTATTAGATGATGAGATCATCATATTATTAGATGATGAGATCATCATATTATTAGATGATGAGATCATCATATTATTAGATGATGAGATCATCGATATTATTAGATGATGAGATCATCATATTATTAGATGATGAGATCATCATAATATTGCATAATGGTTTATTTATGCTAGACACTACTCCACATATCATGAATTTAAATGTGTCTAAGAGGAAACGAGATGAGGTGAATAGTGCATACTTGTGGCATTGTAGGCTAGGTTACATCAATGAGGGAAGGATTCAAAAGTTGCTAAATGATGGATATCTAGATCCATTCGACTATGAGTCATATGCCACTTGTGAGCCTTGCCTTTATGGAAAACTAACCAACTCTCCATTTAGTGGAACAAGCGAGAGAGCCACTGAACTGTTGGAACTCATACATTGTGATGTATGTGGACCCATGTCAACTCATACCATTAGTGGTTACACCTACTTCATTACCTTTACTGATGATTTCTCAAGATATGGATATGTGTACTTAATGAAGTACAAGTCCGAGGCCTTTAAGAAATTCAGAGAGTATAAGAATGAAGTAGAGAACCAGACTGGAAAGAGTATCAAGACTCTTCGATCAGATCGAGGAGGTGAGTACTTAAGTATAGAGTTTACTCAATTCCTCAAGGACCATGGGATATTATCCCAATGGATACCTCCTTATACACCTCAGCTCAATGGTGTGTCTGAAAGGAGAAATCATACGCTATTAAACATGGTACGGTCAATGATGAGTTTCGCTGACCTACCCATCTCATTCTGGAGAAATGCCCTAGAGACCACAGCTTACCTTCTGAATAGAGTTCCAACTAAGTCAGTAGTGTCTACACCATATGAGATATGGAAAGGGAAGAAGCCCGATCTTAAGATTGTTAAGATTTGGGGCTGCCCTGCCCACGTTAAAAGATACAACCCCGATAAGTTGGAATCGAGGATAGAGTGGTGCAAGCTCGTGAGATACCCCAAGGAAACTTGTGGGTATTATTTATATCATCTCGAGAACCAAAAGGTCTTTGTAGCTAAGAGTGCAGTGTCCTTGAGAAGGAACACATTCTTGGTGGAGACAGTAGGAGCATGATAGAGTTAAGCAAGGTTGGAGAATCTAGCTCAAGCACCACTCTACAGCCCGAGTCTGTTCAGGTACCTAACACACAAGTTCCAACTTTATGTAGGTTCGACAGAATATCCCATCCTCCTGAGAGATATGTGGGACATATTAGAGGAGAAGATGTTGAGGATATTGATCCTCAATCCTACGAGGAGATTATTATGAGTATAGACTCTAGAAAGTGGCAAGAAGCCATGAATTCTGAGATGGATTCTATGTACTCTAATAAGGTTTGGAACCTAGTTGATGTGCTTGAAGGTATTGTATCCATCAGTTGCAAGTGGATCTTTAAGAAAAAGATTGGAGTAGATGGAAAGGTAGAGACCTATAAAGCAAGGCTAGTGGCTAAGGGGTATCGTCAAATACAAGGTGTTGACTATGACGAAACCTTCTCACCCGTAGCAATACTAAAATTCATCTGAATTCTATTGGTTATTGCAGCACACTATGATTATGAGATCTGGCAGATGGATGTGAAGCTACATTCCTCAATGGGAACCTCGAGGAGGAGGTGTATATGATACAACCTAAGGGATTCATGTCCAAGAACTTCCTAGATAAGGTGTGCAGGTAGCTTAGATCCATTTATGGACTAAAGCAAGCTTCCTGAAGTTGGAATATAAGATTTGATGAGGCAATAAGATCTTATGACTTCGTTAAGAATGAAGATGAGCCTTGTGTGTACAGGAAGGTAAGTGGGAGCGCTATCACCTTTTTGGTGTTATATGTGGATGACACTTCTCCATGAAGGACTTAGGGGAAGCATCCTATATCTTAGGGATTCGAATCTATAGAGACAGATCCAAGAGGATGCTTAGCTTATCCTAGTCTAGGTACATAGAAACCATTGTCAAAAGGTTTTGCATGAAAAATTCCTAGAAATGTCTCATATCGATGAGACATGGGATATCGCTTTCTAGGAGTATGTCCCCAAAGACTCCAGAAGAAATGCGAACATGGATATTATACCTTATGCCTCAGCGATAGAGTCTATCATGTATGCCATGCTATGTACCAGGCCTGATATAGTACATACTCTAAGTGTCACGAGCAGGTATCAGGCAGATCTAGGCTTGGAGCACTAGAAAACAATAAAGTGTATCCTTAAGTACTTGAGAAGGACTAAGGATCTTTTACTAGTATATGGAGGTAGTAGCCTCAAGGTTAATGGCTACACAGACTTGAGTTTTCAATCTGATGTCGATGATAGCAAGTCGAATTCGGGGTATGTGTACATCTTGAATGGAGGAGTAGTGTGCTGGAAGAGTTCCAAGTAAGATACTATTACTAACTTAACCACAGAGGTGGAGTACATTGCTGCATTAGATGTAGCAAGGGAGGGAGTCTGGGTGAAGAAGTTTATCACAGAATTGGGAGTCGTGCTAGATAGCAAGGAGCCGATTTCCTTATATTGCGATAACAATGGGGCGATTGCTCAAACGAAGGAACCCAGGTCTCATCAGAAATCTAAGCATGTTCTGAGGAGGTTCCACCTTATCAGAGAGATCGTGATTCGAGGAGATGTAGTAGTGGAAAGAGTTTCATCTGAAGATAACATTGCAGATCTGCTGACAAAGCCATTGTCTTAGATTGTCTTTAAGCTTATAGGGGTCAGATGGGGATCAGACACATAGGTGATTGCCTTTTGGTCAAGTAGGAGATTGCTAGTCATAGGTGCCCAGTAAACCAATCACGTAAGTGATGGCATGTGTGACTTGACACGGAATCTTTTTTTGCTTATTATATTTTGGCATTTATCACTTTATATTAACTATTACATATATGCATGTATATATTGTGATGTCCTTGGATCTGTGCAATTGGAATCGGATCGTGATGAGATCATGATAATGAGACCTTTAAACACAGATCATAAATAATCCTGGTCATCGGTTACTCGAGAGGGATATCGTGATAACCGGATAGACTGGTGTACTATATACCCATCTATATGATGGATGCAGTTGGTCTCATAGCTGCTCGTGTGGGGACACTAGGGATATAGTACAGGTGCTCATTGGAGAATGAGTTCACTGATTGATCCGCTTTTGGAATGCTGGATGGTTGATGACGTCTTATTGTTACACAGCAATTTCATAGTCCTAGTGGTGTATTTGGTCCTTAGACTTGAGACACCAAGGATATCCTATATGAGTGCTCCACTCTTTGATACCAGACTTATAGGTTTGGATGTCTCAGATCTAGTACAACTAGTCATTGTGAGTAGCAATCGACCTTACAAGAGCTATTGAGTGTCCATAGAGGATCATCGACTCTCGGCATCATGAGAGGAATATCCCATGTGTTCTTGCTCAGACAAATCCCTAGCCAGGGTCTTTCGGGTTGAGAGAGAAAGAGTTCTTCGGGAAAATCTGATTAGAGCGAGACTCGAGTAGAAACTGGATGGGTCAGACAGCACCATGCTCGATATATGGTTTCTGGGATATTAGATAGATGAGAGACTATAGGTACATGGTAACTGATGACAGATAGGTCTAATGGATTGGATTCCCCTATATCATTTGTGGACAATGGCATAGTGGCCTAGTACGTCCATAGTCGATTAGTCGAGTGAATTATTACAGAGATAATAATTCACTAAGTTAGAAGGAGTTCTGATAGGTATGACTCACAGCCAGCTCGATATTGGGCCTAGAGGGTCACACACATATGGTAGGCATTGCGATGAGTAGAGGTTCAGATATGAGATATCCGCCAGAGTCCTTGTCTTATTGGATATCCAATAAGCCCCTAAATTATTTGATCCCATGGACGAGATCTAATAAGAGCCCATGAGAGATTATTGGATAGAGATCCACTAATCTAAAAGGCTTGGGTAATTGGATGTAGATCCAATACCCACTAGGGGAGGATCCATTAGGTTTTGATAGGGGGCCTCTATAAATAGGAGGGATTTAGAGTCTCATAGGCTAGAGCCTTTACTTGTCTCTCCTATTCTCCTTCCCCTCTCCACCTTAGAGTAGGCCTAGAGTTTTGAGGAGCGTCGTCGTAGCCTTGCTGTGTGGAACACCGCTAGAGAGGAGGACGTTTGACCTCCTTCACCCTCTCCTAAAGATCTACAAGGAAATAAGGATATACGATCTCCCTAGGTAAGACAATATACTCTATATGCAGTTTTAAGTTTCGTGGATTTTGCGCATCAATCTTCGCACGACGATGAACATCTTTTTGGGAAATTGGGCATTTTGTTTATTTGTTCTTTTGCTATTCATGTGATGTCGCCCCCAAGATTTCCCAACAGGTAGCACTGATAATTTTATGGATAGGAAAGTTGTAGCCCGATTAGCTTACCACATTGAAGGCTATGACAAATTCAAAGCAAAGATCGCTGATTGATAGATTTTAACTTGTGATAGCAAATATTCAAGTATAAAATTGATTATATAGGGCCAAGAGTTTCTTTCAACGATTACTACACTGAAACACCAACCTATTGCTTACATTATCAAAAAGTGGAGACCATACTTGATCAACAGATTGTGATGCATTGTAGATAGCCTATAACTGAAGTGATAAAAGAGAAACTCCCCAAGTTTGATGCTACTCAGCCTTGAGGACAAGGCTGATATGAAGAGGGAGGAATTGTTAGGACCATTTTTTTGAGCTTTTGAATAATGTTTATTGAGTTTGTTTAGTTCAGTTATTTATTGAGTCTGTTTAGTTTAGTTAGAGTCAAGTAGAGGTTTATTTAATATTTATTTATTATTAAAGTTCAAGTCCTGATGGACTTTGGGTAGAACTCTATAAATAGTGATGTAATCGTTTCTCTTGGTAGACAATGAAGGAAATATTATTCAGTCTTTTGACAAAACCATAGGAGACTAATCCCCTCGAAGTGATCAAGGAGGCCGATCCCCTCGAAGTTATCATTTCTTTTTCTCTCCTTTCTTCCATGATAAGACCCTAGGGTCTTATCAGGCACTAATAGAGTTAAAGATTCAAAAATTAACCATTTGATGTATAATTTTGAATTATTTTGAATGAAGCCAAGCGAAATTATCGTTGACATGTACACCCGTTTTACGGATGTCATCAATAGTTTAAAAGCACTTGGTAAATATTTTTCTAACTTTGAACTTATTAACAAAATACTAAGATCCCTTCCAAAAAGTTAGGATCCAAAAGTGACGGTAATACAAGAGACAAAAGATTTAAACAAATTTCCACTTGAAGAACTTATTGGGTCTTTAATGACCTACGAAATAACTTATGTGGCACATGACGAACTTGAGAATAACCTTTCAAAGAACATGAAGGATTTTTCACTTAGAACAAAAGAAGACCACTTGAGCGATATGATGACTTTGAACTCTTACCAATCAAGGTTAAAAAGTTCATGAAATAAGAATCAAAGAATAAAAACAAACTTAGAAAAAACACAACTATTTTCTATGAACGCAAGAAGCCGAGACATTCCAATGATGAGTATATAAAACTGAAGAAGAAGTTGTCAAAGAAGAAGGAAGCACTCAATGACGAATCGAGCGCATCCAAAGATGAGGAGCAAACCAACAAAGATGAGGTGGCCTTTCACAATGAGGTAAGTGACACAACCAAAGCCCCTTTAATTTATTTTGAAGTTACTTGATGCTTTTCATGAGTTGTTTTTAAATTAGTTAGTTAAAAAAAATAAAAAATAAAAATTTAAGCATGAAAATTGCATGTTAACTCCTAAGCATGAAAAGTTAGATTTATTTAAAAAGAAAAATACATTACAAACAAAATGATTTTGATTGAAAATGCTTTATATTCAATGAAATTATGCTTGATGTTTTAATGAAGTAATAATGTGTGTTTTGATGATTTCCATATTGCTTTTTTATTTTGATTTTGATTGAAAATACTTTATGTTTAATGAAATCATGTTTGATGATTTAATGATACATAATGATGTAAGACGTAGTAAAAATGATAAAAGTTTTGGTACCATATTTAATGATTTAATTATGCATGATGATTTGAAGTCTTGGTGATTTTTGTGATGAATCTTGTCTTTGTATTTTGGTTTTAAACATGATGTATGGTTTTGACATAAAAACAAAAAATAAAAACTTGGGCATGCTTAAAAGAAATCAAATCACATAAATTGAAACAACTAAAAAGAGGAAAGCATTTTTCTTAAAAATTTCTCTCTCTATCTTATCAATTTTTAAAACAGAGATTAATGAATCTATTTATGTTATTTTATGAATTTCTTGAACTATTAAAGTGATTTTGATGATTTAGATTTGAATGAGTTTTATCCAAATCATGATTTTGATGATCGAAGATTTCATATGCATGAATTGAGATCTTTTTCTCTTACATTTCTTTTTGTCATTTACTAAAGAGAAAAATTATCCAAATGAATCATGGATGTGTTAGGAATGAGTCGACACTAAGAAGTGGGTGGGCGGGGTTGGGGGGTGAATTAGTGCAACGGATAAAAACATCGGTTTAGAAAAACTTCGTTAGATTAAAATCGATTTTAGAGAGATATTACCTTAAAACACATTCGTAAAAGTGTGCAGCTAGAGTAATGAGGAAGTATGGCAGTTTGTAATAAATGTAAATAGCAAAGCAGAAATGCAAACTGAGTTATGGTGGTTCGGTCACCATGACCTACATCCACTCTGTCGATTCCCCTTCCGTCGAGGCCACCGATATTGACTAACGATCTTCCTTCAATGGCTGAAGATCAACTACCCTTACAACTCCATTATCCTTTTGACATGTTCAAGAGAGAACATTTACAACCCCCCTTCACTCCTCTCTGAAGCAAGACTAACACTTTAGAGTTTGAGGAGTTCACACAAAATTACAACAGCATTTTCCTTTCTTTTTCCTCTCAGTTGTGTGTATGTTAACCAGGGATGAGAGGGGTATTTATAGGCCTCAAGTGGATTCAAACTTTGAGCCTAAAAAGATCTCATCCCGGGTTTCTCTGGTCTTGTCGGTACTACCACTTGTGCTGGGCCATACCACCGCCTGCGGCATTGACACTAGGCGGTACCATCGCCTGGGAGAGTGTTTGGGTGGTACCACCACCCAGACTAGTGGTACCACCGCTTGACTATCTTGGAGACTGAGTCTGGGTGGTACCACCTCCTAGACCGATGGTATCATAGCCTGACACAGTCTCAGAGATTGTGTCATGATGGTTCCACCTGTTGAGACATTGTTTGGGCCTTTTATTATGCCCAACACAGTCCATACATGGGCCCAACTGGCCACTAATTGGGTTGGCCCAATTCCAATCTCAATTATGTGCTAACTATGAAATTTAAGGGTTACACTAAGCAAATTCGGTCTAGTTAGTCTAGGTTTCTTCCAACGAGCTTCCAGGGATCTTCCAGCGAACTTCCGACGATCTCTCAGCAATGTTCTAGCGGACTCCCAGAAAGCTCCTAGACTTCATGATGATCTTCTAGGCAAGTTCTTACGAGCTTCTTCGATAAGCTCCTGGACTTCCGATGAACTCTTGAACTCCCAACGAAATCTCATTCATAACTTTGGGACTTTATTTTGCTTTATGCCTTGATCAGTATCGTAGTTAATCTTGCACAAATAAAACCTACTTCGATCTAGACAATTATTACAAAGCTTAAATCAAATGTTATCTGGCATGTCATTGGTTCATCGACGCTTCATCTGATTCTTCAGCGTATCATCCTCTCTTGCGGCCTATTGCCCAATCGGCCAGTTACCCTTCACAACTCTGATTTCCTTGGCATAATTTCTTCTCTCCTTGGCTTGATGCCCGAACTCATGGCCTGAAGCCTTCTGTCGATACGTCGGCCGATCCTTCGGCTCGATGTCTAATCTTCTAACATATTTCTCTCCAGCCCAACATGATTCTTCTTGCTTTAATTGTCTCTTCTTGATCAAAGCTCCCTACATCACTCAAAACGTAAATCAAATCATAAATACTATCAATTGGTTTTATCATCAAAATCTGAGATTCAATAATCTCCCTCTTTTTAATGATGACAACCAATTGATGACAAAGTTAACCTTAACTCCCCCTATCAATATGCTGTATTGATAGAACTCATGGATTCAAAAATCCAAACAACATGTTATGATAAAATTATGTATAAGATCATCATACTTTTCCCCCTTTGCATCAACAAAAAGGAGAAGTGCAACTATCAAGTGTTTGAGATATAAGCATTACAACATTTTACTTGATAGTTGTAAAACCTGCAAAACTCAAAATTATTGCTAGTTTGCATGTTCTAAAATGTCGTAAAGCTTATATCTCAATTACTTAATAGTTGCACTTCTCCTTTCTGTTGATGACAAAGGAGAAGTATGATGATCTTATACATAATTTTATCATAACATGTTGCTTGGATTTTTGAATCAAAAGTTTATATCTCAAACACTTGATAATTGCACTTCTCCTTTTTATTGATGACAAAGGGGGAGAAGTATGATGATTTTATGCATAATTTTATCATAAATGTTGCTAGATGTGCAAGTTAGCATGTTTTGCTCTCTTTGGGATATGTAAGCTAACAAGTTTTAGCTTCTTCTTCCATATATCATCATGCAAGCTAGCATATTTTATCTCTATTGAATATCAAATTTTGATGATGAAACTAATTAATAAGTGTTTATGATTTAATACATGTTTTGAGTGATGTAAGATGCTTTAATCAGGATGAGACAATTAAAGCAGGAAGAATCATGTTGCGGTGGAACATGTCAGAAGATTTGACGTCGAGTCGGAGGATTGGTCGACGTATCGATAGAAGGCTTCGGGCCATGGATTCGAGCATTGGACCAATAAGAGCAGATATTGTGCCAAGGATATTGGAGTTGCAGAGTCAACTGGCCGATTGGGCAATAGGCTGCAAGAGAGGATGATGCGCCGAAGAATCAGATGAAGCGTCGAGGGACCAATAACATGCCGAACAACATGATTAATGCTTAGTATTAATTGTCTAGATCGAAGTATGTTTTTACATGTGTAGGATTAACTACGATAGCAAGGCATAAAACAAAATGAAGTCCCGGTGTCAAGAATGTAATTTCGTTGGGAGTTCAAGAGTTCGTCGGAAGTCCGAACGTTCGTCGAAAGTTCTGTCGGAGCCAGCTGAGAAGTCTCGGAGCTTGCTAGAGAAGATCATCATGAAGTCCAGGAGCTTACCAAGAGTTTGTTGGAACATTGCCAAGAGATCGTCGAAAGTTCGTCGAAAGATCGCCGGAAGCTTGCCGGAAGAAACTAGACTTATGAACTTGTTTAGCTTAGAATATGTCTTAGGAATTATACTTAACACGTAATTGAGTTTAGAATTGGGCCAACCCAATTATGTGCCAATTGGGCCCATGTAAGGACTGTGTTGGGCCCAATAAGAGGCCCAAACAGTGCCTCAAGAGGTGATACCATTGTGGCACAATCTCCGAGACTATGTCAGGCAGTAGTACCATCGGTCTAGGAGCTTATACCACCTAAACACAACCTCTGAGAGGCTGCAAGCAGTGGCACCGCCAGTCTGGGTGGTGGTATCGCCTAGCGCAACCCCCCAAGCGATCGTACCGCTAGACTGGGTGGTGGTACCGCCCAACGTAGTGTCAATGTTAGACCAACATTGGCGGTGGTAACGCCCAGCGCAAGCGGTGGTACCGCCCATGCCTAGGAAACCCGGAATGAGATGTTTTTAGGCTCCAAGTTTGAATTCTGTAAGAGAGTAGTGAGTGCTTGTAAGGGTTATCTCCTAAACCTGGTAAAAGTAGAAGAGGAGTGGAAGAAGGAGGTTGATCTTTGCCTCTTAAAGGAAGATCGATAGTGGATGCTAGTGGCCTCGACGGAAGAGGAATCGGCTGAGTGGATGTAAGTAACGACGATCGAACTACTATAAAATTGGCGTGTTCTCTGGTTTGCATTTACTTCTGAAATTTATATTAATTGCCAACTTCCTTACTTGCTCTTTACATCTACGACTCTCTTACGTACGCTTTCAAAGTTATTATTTTTGCAAAATAGCTTTTCGTCGGAAACAGATTTTATCGTACGAAAGTTTTAAACCGATGTTATTTTACCGCTCGACTAATTCACCCCCCCTCTTAGTGCCGACCCCGTTCCTAACAATCTCCCCCTTTGTCATTGTCAAAAAGAAGGGAAGAATACAGTTTTGTAGTTATTTTCCCTTTACATCAATTTTCACATCATGACAATAATAAATTTGTATAATCTCAAGTTTTATCATTTAAGCTAGCATATTTTTTTTTGTTCCCATTTGCAATGTTCAAGCTAATAATTTCCTTTTTCTTTTAAAACAATGATTCAGTCATATCATATGATATATAAATCATAAATATTTAAAATTATGATGATATCAAAATGTCAAATTACATTACATCCTACCATGCATGATCATAAATTCTCATTTGTATGCATCAACATAATATTATGAGTATTTCATGCATAATTTCATATCATCACAATAAAGTTATAAGTATTGCATGCATCATTCCGAATCATTTATTTTCTCATGCATGATACTCAAAGTAAATCAATTATCACTATGGGCATATCATACATGATACTCAAGCATTCATGATATATCATTTTGGCAACAAATCATAGAGCTAAGACATTGAAATTTTTAAGCATTTATCGTTTCATGCATTAAATCAACATTTTGATCATTTATTTTCTCTTTAGCAATTGACAAAAAGAGACATAGAAGAAAAAAAATGATATAATATCTTGATTCATACATAAGAAATCTCAAGTTATAAATCTTAAAAAATCAAGATAAAGCTCATTCACATTCAAATCATCCAATCAAAATCATTTTCAAGAGATTCATACAAAAAAAAAAACATAGATAGATTTATTAATCTCTCCTTTTTAGATAAATGGTAAGAAGAAACATAGGAGTTCAAAAACAAGATCTTGATTCATAGAAAAATCTCATGTATCAAATATCGAAAAATCAAGATGATGATTCAAAAAAAATATTATAAGTTATAATTAATTCATAAATACCAAAAGAACATTCATGATTCATTTGGATAATTTTCCTATTTAGTAAATGACAAAAAAAAGCATAGGAGATATAAGATTTTAATTCATAAATCTCAAGAATATGTGAAAGATTTGGATAAAAGTCATTCAAATTTAAATCATCAAAATCATAGTCCAAGAGATTCATTAAAATGATACAAATATATTCATCAATCTCCTTAGTGCAAAATATATTCATTAAAATGTAGTACACTCATCAGGCCCTTATAAGCTAATCATACATATTGCCCACTTCCGATGTGGGACTAATGGGATATTACATTATCCCCATCCGACATATCCCAGATCGAACCCTAGCATAGTGCATGTGAGGTTTAACTCAATGGTGGCTCCACACCGTGATGAGTTCTCTAACTCCATCCACGGGTAGCCCTTTTCTACTCGAGCCCTCTCACCCTGCCCTAATGCTAGGTCGGCTCTGATACCAAATGTCACGACCCGAGTCTGATGAGCCAACTGACCAATAACTCCATTTTGGTCCTTCAACTATGGACCAAAATGCTTAAGCATTTTGAGCTAATCATACACATTCCCCACTTACATTATCCCCAACTCAATTAGCTTGATGACCTCGTCAAGGCCCGACATAACCCAGATCGAACCCTAGCATAGTGCATGGGAGGATTAACTCAGTGGTGGCTCCATGCCGTGATGAGTACTCTGACTCCATCCATGGGTAGCCCTTTCCTACTCGAGCCCTCTCACCCTGCCCTAATGCTAGGTTGGCTCTGATACCAAATATCACAACCCGAGTTTGATGAGCTAACTGGCCAATAACTCCATTTTGGTCTTGCAACCACGGACCAAAATGTTTAAGCGGGAGTTAATGTAGTACACTCATCAGGCCCTTATAAGCTAATCATACACATTGCCCACTTCCGATGTGGGACTAATGGGATATTACATTATCCCCAACTCAATTAGCTTCAACTACGAACCAAAATGCTTAAGCGGGAGTTAACGTAGTACACTCATCAGGCCCTTATGAGCTAATCATACACATTCCCCACTTCCGATGTGGGACTAATGGGATATTACACAAACTCCCGACAAGCTCTTGGATTTTATTATGATCTTCTTAACGAGTTCCGACAAGCTTCTTCAGCAAGCTCCTAGACTTCTCGGTCAATTTTGGTAGAACTTTCGACGAACGTTCGGACTTCCAATGAACACTCGAATGTTAGGATCGAGAGCACTAAGAGGGGGGGGGGTGAATTAGTGCAGCGGAAATCTTACAGCAATTTAAAAGCTAAAGCTGCGTTCGTCCGATAAAAAAATGATTTCGATATAAAAGCAGAATCACAGTGCAGTTTGCGTCTAAGCGCAGTTTTGCGTCTAAGCGCAGTTTGCGTCTAAACACAGTTTGCGTCTAAGCGCAGTTTGCGTCTAAGCATAGTTTGCGTCTAAGCGCAGTTTGCGTCTAAACTCAGTTTTACGTCCAAACGCAGTTTTACGTCAAAACGCAGTTTTACGTCTAAACGCAGTTTTACGTCTAAACGCAGTTTTGCGTCTAAAAGCAGTTTTGAACCTTGAAAAGCGTTTTACGTAGAAAGCAATTTGCAGTTATAAATGGAATCCGAATGTAAGCGTAAACTGCAGTGTGAAGATCGTACGAAAACACGATTTACGTTTGAATGCAGATTCTGAAAGATCAGAGCTTAAAAACTCGTTCGTAAAGGCGCTGAGGGCAGTAGCAATGTAGGAGGTTTGCAGTAATGATAAAGTGCTCAAGGTAAAAGCAAACCAGAGATTTAGAGTGGTTCGGTCAGTCTTGACCTACTCCACTTTTGGCTTCCTCCTCCGACGAGGTCACCGACGTCAACTAGCTGCCTTCCTTCAATGGGCGAAGGCTAACTGCCCTTTTACAGTTTCTCTCCTTTTGACAGGCTCAGGAGACAACCTTTACAGATCCTTTCTCTCCTCTCTTTACAACTCAAGACTTGAAGAACAGAAGGAGGAGAACTTTAGGACTTTACACAAATTTGAGCTCTTAGAATCACTGAAAAGATCAAGAATTCGGTGTGGATCTGTATCTTTTCAGTGCTGAATGGGTGGGGTATTTATAGGCCCCAACCCAGTTCAAATTTGGAGCTCAAAACGATCAAATCCCAGAATTCTGGGATTAGGCGGTTGCACCTCTTGACTGGAGAGGTGGCACCGCCTGGCAGAGCTCGAAGACTGAGCTCAGGCGATTGCTTCTCTCTGCCAGAGCTCGAAGACTGAGCTCGGTGATTGCATCACCTGGCAGAGCTCGAAGACTGAGCTTGGTGATTGCATCACCTGGCAGAGCTCGAAACTGAGCTCGGTGGTTGCATCACCTAGCAGAGCTCCAAACTGAGCTCAGGCTGATGCACCTCTCTGCCAGAGCTCGAAGACTGAGCTCGGTGATTGCATCACCTGGCAGGGCTCGAGACTGAGCTCAGGCTGATGCACCTCTCTGCCAGAGCTCGAAGACTGAGCTCGGTGGTTGCATCGCCTGGCAGAGCTCGAAACTTGAGCTCTGGCGGTGCTACCTCTTGGCAGAGGAGGTTGCACCGCCCAGACTAGCTCGAAGACTGAGCTCTGGGCGGTTGCACCTCTCGGCTGGGGCGGTTGCACCTCCCAGCCTCGCAGCCCTGGCGGTTGCACCTCCTGGCTGGGGCGGTTGCACCTCCCAACCCCCACAGCCCAGGCGGTTGCACCTCCTGGCCGGGGCGGTTGCACCTCCTGGTGCAATCAGGGTCCGAATGGTTCACTCCATTCGGCCCACTTTGAATCTTTTCAGGGGCTCTGATACCAAAGTATGTTGATGAAAGTATGTTGATGACATGACATGTGATGCATAAGTTTATGCATTTGTTCATGTTGACGTGTTGCAAGTATTCATGATGAATATTGCAATGACTTGAATTCAGGTTGAATTCAAGGTTCTATCAATATGGCATATTGATAGGGGGAGTTTGTTTAAACTCCGGGAGTTAAGTTTAACTCCGTCATCAAGTGGTTGTCATCATCAAAAAGGGGGAGATTGTTGAATCTCGTATTTTGATGATGAAACTACTTGATATATGTTTATGATTTAATCTGCGTTTTGAGTGACGCAGGATGCTTTGATCAGGATGAGACAATTAAAGCAGGAAAATCATGTTGTGCCGGAGGAACATGTCAGAAGATTGGACGTCGGGCCGGTGGATCGGTCGACGTATCGACAGAAGGCTTCGGGCCGTGGACTCGGGCATCGGGCCAAGTAGAGCGGGTATTGTGCCAAGGATATCGGAGTTGCGGAGTCAACTGGCCGATTGGGCAATAGGCCGCAGGAGAGGACGATGCGCCGAAGAATCAGACGAAGCGTCGAGGGACCAATGACATGCCGGACAACTTGGTTAATTGCTTAGGATTAATTGTCTCGATCGAAGTTTTGTTTTAAGTGTGCAGGATTAACTACGATAAGAGTAAGACAAGCAGCAGGTGTTGCGCCGGAGTCAAGATCATGATCACGTTGGGAGTTCAAGAGTTCGACGGAAGTTCGGACGGTCGTCGGAGGTTCAGCGAGGACAGATCCGAGAAGTCCAGAAGCTTGCCAAGCGAAGCTCGTCGGAACTCGCCAAGTGGATCGTCGCAAAGTCCAGGAGTATGCCGGATGTCCGCAGAAGGATCACCGAGGGTTATCGGTTGATCGACGGAAGTTGGCCGGAAACTCACCGGAAGAAGCGATTGACGCATCGGAGCAAAGCTGCAGAAGTTGTCTTAGAGTTAATCGTAGTTAGCATGATGATTAAGCATGAAAATGGG